>NC_082383.1:13900613-13995613 GCF_031168955.1 Gadus macrocephalus | reverse complement strand
CCGTCACCCCAAACAGGGCCCCCACCCACCCACAGCCCCTGAATGCCCAGGCCTTTGTTCAATGATGTCCCTGTGTGTTCTCCCTGTATGCCGGTTGGGGTGGTCTAGCGCTTGTTTACAGGGGCTGGGGTTCGTTTTGGGTGTTGTTGTGGAGACTGCATATGCTGTGCAATTACGTTTCAGGGGGAAAAGCCTGAGAGGAAAATAACTTCAATGTTTAATTTGAATAATATTAATCAGCATTACTTCTGCAAGTATCCCACTATTAACATTATTATGATTATATTTAGTTATTAGCATTAATATTATTTGTAGTAGCATTAGTAGTAGTATTCTGAGATATAGAAAGGAGTAGGAGAATTTGCTAAGATGAAGATGAAAAGGAAAGTTCAACACAGGATTTCATCATCACATCATGGTTGTTATTCTGTTTTTGCTGATTTTACACCCATAGATGTCCAGTACATGTACACTTCACCCTCTGTGTTAGATCAACACAGTTTAAACACTTGAAGAGATTCATTTCAAACTGGGTTTGGAGTACAACAGCACCTGTCCATGCAAACTCCATGCAAACATTAATTAACGATTAATGTAATCTTTAATTAAATGTTTTTCAGGGTTGATTGGAACCACATAAAAAATATTGTGATCTTCAGTGATGTTTACATCCACTGAAATTAAGTAAACGTTGCAAAACCCTAAAAATAAACATGTATGACCATATCAAGCAAAAAAAGACAAATGCAGCGCTGCTGACACATTGTGGAAAACGATGGAAACCAACCGCTCACCATTCAAATATATTGAACTGTTTAAACGTACAAGTGGGCCCTATTTAGTGGAGTCGAAGCCTTTCTGGTCCCTCTCTCATCTTCCCTGAAAATGTGCAGTTAACAATCTTCATTTAGACTTCAACCAAACTGTTATGGGGGTAGTTCGATTAAAAACAGTAGGAGGAAGGAGTCAAAGGAACAATGAGCAAATTCTCCTATGAGATATATAAGGCATTGATGTATAAGATACAACCCTGTCGAATCATCCCATCCACTCTCTCAACACTCTCACATATTTTTTTCAGTTGATTAAATAACTGCAGTATAATAGTTCCGTAGTGCCCATAGAGTTTCAAGGTGTATTTCATTGCATTATGGAATGAGTGAAATGAACTCTTAAACAGCGTCAAGGTTAACACATCCGCACCAAATAATCACCATCAATCTCCATACTTCAGTCTTTCACACATCCTGGCCTACCCTGCCTGACCACCCCCCCCCCCCCCACACACACACACACCCGTCCCACACACACACACACACACACACAAACAGCAAGGACGAGGGTGCAAGGGGCAGACCACAGCAGAAGGGAGACCTGAATAGATGATTAAGGTAAATGCATGGCCAAACTAGAGGAAGATAGAGAGAGAAGAGAGGGAGAGGGATGGAAGGGCGGGAGGATAGGACAATTGAGGGGGGGGGGGTTACTGGTGAATATCATTGAAGCAGAAGGCACAGGACAACTGTATGCATGTGAGAGGGTGCAGGACAGGGAGGGAAAACGAGAGATGGACCCGAAAGATGGAGTATAAAGAAGAGAGATCTAAGTGTCAATGTGAGGGGAGAGGGGGAGAGAGATGGAGGGAGAGAGAGAGAGACATAGAGGGAGAGAGAGAGATGAGAGCGACAGAGCGATAGAAAGAGGGTACGACCAAGAGTCAGAGAGACCGAGAGGGGGGGAAAAGAAGGAGAGACTGAAAATTAGACGGATAGTGAGGTAGAGAGACAGAGAGAGAAAAAGAGAGAGAAAGGGTGCGAGAGAGAGAGATGAAGAAACAGAATGAGAGGGGAGAAAGAAAGGGGATGGAGAGAGAGAGACTAACATGGGAAATGAGAGCATGGGAAGGTGAGAAAAAGAAAGGATGACGCACACACAGAGAAAACACACTGAACAGAGGAGAGAACGGGGGAGTGACGGCGGGAGAGAAAGCAAAGGTGTTACATCACAGATACAAGCCCATTAGAAAACCAGTGGGCTCTGTTTAACAGCAGCAGTATTTCATGTCCCTAAATCAACATGGTTATATAATCTGCTTTCGAAGTCTTGAAATGTCTCCCACTCACACGCAGTGTAACACACTTTTTGTTTCACCTAGACTCTTCTCACGGATACACAAACTGGGCTACACAGGGCACTTCCCCAGCCAGAATAGCACTGAGCATGCAGACCATTTCTGCTCCTACTGATAAATGTTTTTTCATCATTGTAAACCATATATAGAAGCTAAGACAAAGTCCCAGTTAATTACATTACGGTAGGCTGTATGATTCTAGTTGACCAAATGAGAAGGATTAGTAAGCTTTCACAATCTATTTGAGAAATCACTGCTTAAACAATTAAAGCAGCACACACACACACCTGCTCTCCTCCGTGAATATTCATATAAGGAACGGCTGGGGTGTTTGAAAATGAATAGGACCAATGAGATAGCAGGAATGGCTTTCCTCTCATGAATATTCATTACCACCTGCCTGTTTTGTGTCTACACATTGACAAACGACCCCGCTCCGCTGAATGGTGGCAGGTTAAGACACGTAAGAGAAAGTATTAGCCTACCTCGGCTAGGGGAACATCAGAGTATTTTTGTACGCTGCGTTTGTTTAAGAGGGAATGCTCGATGTATGGGAACGTCGGAAAAAAAAAATAGGCCTATGCGCCCTGCATGCAATAAAATCATGATTATAAAAAAATATGGATTGCCTAAATGTTCATACAAATAAAAAAAAAACACTAATGGCAAGAGGGGAGAAAGTGCAGATTGGCTTGGTCTACATACAATTTTTTATTTATATGCCTACATCGTTTAAGACGACTACTTCACTATTGCGCACTGTCAACTTTGTCACAGTCGGAATGTATAAAATAGACGTCACATGGATCCATCATGTAGGCCTATGGGACGCCTGTTAATGACAAAGATGAACATATTTTTGTTCAGAGTAAATTTTCATAAAAGCTTAATATTTCGCCACAAGAGGGCGGTCAAGCAGTGAGGTAGAGCAGTGGCCCAAAAAACAATACTAGCTGCTGGTAGGTAATAGGTGATTTGGCAGAGTACATTTTTATAGTGGAACACTTGAACGCTCCATTAAATGTTAAATATATAAAGAACCTTGTATATTTATCCATCCTCTTACTTCAGGTAATCATAGCAGCACAACTCATAAAAGCAAAACAAATACATTAACCATGTACTTTATTGTTCTTCTGAATGGAAAGAAAAACTCAAAGAAAAAACATGTCTCCATTAGGAACATTAAAACGGCTATGAAAGAACTGTTATCACAGTGAACAAAGTCTTTTCAACTCAAAGGTCAAACAGCTAACAGATATGTTGTCAACACCAGCACTGTGTGCATCGTAGAGTGTTCCAATCCAGGACATTCAGAAAGGCATTGGATTTTCTTAAAACAAAATCAGAATATGTGCCAGTGCAAAAAACAAAATTTGAAATTGTCTTTTAATGAATCAACCCCCTATGTCCTGAAATGGAAGCAGAATAAAAGCATGCGCTGTCCTGTTCGATCAGAAGCGTGTTTCTTATATAAGGCGGATTACAGAATGCTACCAGTTTGGTCAACAAAAGCTGATACACTAGGGATGCACGTGTGCGTTAACAGTCCTGAACCCTTTACCAACAGAAATGCATTAGAATTTTCCTGCAGTAGTTTCATTCAATACAAATGTCCCCATTAGGCACACATGCATATCAATCAGCTTTCACCCCAAACCATTATCCACTGGCCACTAAATTAGAAAGCACCCCGTTTGACAAAAAAGACTGCACAACTGCTGCGAAAGCATAGGGAAGTATATTAATGAAGACAGACTGAAGAAGCATCTTGTTTCCACTTTTAAAGGGTGTATTAGATTAACAAAAAATGTATTAAGCTCTTAATCATTTGAGCAACGCCAGACCTTATGGAACATATCCTAGTCTTGAGAAAACATGCAACTATGTTAACTAAAGTGTGGGGTCATTGATGATTTAGAAGATACACCTTGGGTAAAAACTAGCAACACCATTGTAATATTTGCATGTCCGGTGTAATAACTAAACATTAGCTGTAAGCCCCATGTTGCTGGAAATAGGCCTAAAGGAATAGGAAGAGGTCACCTGTACACGGTAAACTAATCAGTAGCAAGCTGTGATGTTCTTTTATTGGACCGAGAACAAACGCATAACGGGGAGGAATTCTAAATGTCATTGCATCACATGCATTCATAACCCAACACTTTTCTTACACAAAACAATCCAAAGACCAGTTCAAGTAAATCCCCCCTTGGTGTAGGACGCCCCTAATGACCAAAATAGAGAATCCAAAGAGACAGAAATTAAATTAAACTAGAGCAACCAACTAAGATTACCATGAAATCAAAGGGTGCCTTGGACTTGTTTATAGTACTATTCAATGCTTTAGCTCAAAAAAAAGACGACCGTAGATTCTGCCCAGGTTTCTGACACATTCAATTCGAGTTGAGTTGGAGGAGCCAGTAGCAGTAGTATAACAATCGTTCCCTGCTTCACTTTGCCTCCATCAACATTCTATATACAGATTTAGATATGTACAGCAACATTTTATATATATGTATATACACACACGACTGCTGATATTAGCAATGAATCATGTACCACTTGCACCATTTATGATTAACTGACAAAGAAATCAACCAAATGACACGACATTGAAAAAAGTAACATGTAGTCTATATACCAATTCCAAGCAAATAATGGATACAATTATGAACTCAACGTGCAACTATATCAAGACAATAGGGTTTTTCTGACCGAGTCTTCTCTGGTCTGGGGGGGGGGGGGATTTGTTCTCAGGTCCCAGGCTTAAGTAACTCTAACACAAATATCATGTGACTCCAAGGAAAACTACAGTAGGTGACATAGGCCGAAGGATAGAAAGGAGTAGACTCCTTTTTCCTTCCATAAGAAAATGAATCAGCCAAGGGCAGAAGTGGACATGAAGGTAAATGACAACGTTTTATAAAAGATAATGACCATTTGAATCCATTAAACAAGTATAACTTTATATACCTGGGTCTCTCGTTAAACCCTCCCTGTTATTGCCATAATAAAAATTATTTGATTAATTTCTGCCTCTTTATAATCTTGTTTTATACAATAAACTGAATATATTGAGCTATACATTGTGGGCCGCATGCCATGACAGTTTGCAAAACCCCATTCAGAGTGGTTTCTAAAGGATTGTTACGTGGAGACACACAGCTGGACCTCCATCTGTGTTACATTTCAAGTAGTGAGAGTGACATACTGACTGCCGCCGCCGCTGTGTTTCAACACACTAAGAGCACTGACCCACCGGACATAAGGCGGGCACGTGACAGCAGGCTGCCTTGCTCACTTGTCGTGACCCACACTCAACACTAGACACGTCACCACTGGGGAGCACTAGTCAAAAAGAAAACGAAAAAAATACACCTTTGACCAAATCATCTGATACTGAGGTTTCCGATTGGCTGCAGAGCACCGTGGCCCCGCCCGACACCCCATCCTTCAACCTCCTCCTCCCCTCGCCGATGTTTCTCGGATTGGTCGATGTGGACCCACAACTCCTAAGTCACACTCCCACCCTGCTCCTGCAGACAGAGACACACACAAGAGGAAGATTAGGGGGGTGATAGTCTGGCTGAGCAGAAATGGACAGCGTCTATAGCTCAGCGTCGGATTCCACCGCTAATCCTCCCCTTCCTGTTGCTGGCTTTCCCGCATTGTGCTCCCCCTCAAACTCGGACACTAAGCAGAATTGCGAGTTTTGAAGAGGACTTTGACGGCGCTGTATAGCTAGCATGTTTGGCTCTTTCTGTCGAAAATTGCAAAGATTTGCTTTTTTGACATCATTGTGAGAAAGAAACAAACGATGTTTGTTCTTTTTAACTATAAAAGGATCTTCACATAGGCGACATACATCTTTAATCGTTTTTTGTGGCGTTTGCGGTTGGGATTGAGCCAACTCTCTGACAGCCTCTGAACGTCAAGACGTTCCATCAAAATAATTCCCCCCCCGGCACTATTTTGCATGGACACTGCTGCTGCTGCTGCTGCTGCTGCTTCCCGGGGTTAGCCCCGCCCTAGACGATTGTGATTGGTTTAAAGAAATAAAAACAGGCCCGCCCAGTTACCCCCCGGATAGACGGCTCTAAATAGCGTGGTTCCAGACCATTCTAGTTGCTGTAGTTTGGTCTGGCTTTGCGAGACTAGGGGGGGGGACTACCTGCATGCATAGCAATGCAAGGCACTTGTGCTCACTTGTCAAAAACCTAAAACGAACAAAGGGACTTCCAGGTCAGGCCCTAAGCTGTGGTATTTTGTTAGAGACTAGTTTGTGATAGAAAACAGACTACTCACCAGAATAAATCATTTTTGTGGTGGTTGAGACGGTGGTGGGATAGACAGAGGGGTACAGGCCGGTTTGGGGGGGGGGGGGGGGGGGTCACTCCAAGGCGTAGGACATTTCTGGTGGGGGGGGCTTGACGGTGACTGGCTGTGAGGATCGTCGGGGGGGCGAGGGCTTGGGCTGGGCATGCTGCTGCATGGTGTCATAGTAGGTCACTCCGCCGTACACCTGGGACTGGGCCTGGTAGGACAGGGGACACCACGTTATGGAGCAGCCCAGAGGAGACATGGTGGATCAAGGATATGCAACCCATTTTTGAGGGTTGACATGACATTGCGATTCTGTAAACATCGCGATTAAGATGCAATCTTTATTATGCAATCAAATCTTTGTCTGGTTAACTTCCATGTGTAACGTTGAGGCGTGGACTTTTCTAAATAAAGATGGCCGAACTGAACACAGCATAGCTGATGCAAATCCACTATAAGTGAACACACTACAGCGCACTCTATATGTTTCATTACTTTCACATTTCAGGCCTCAGTAGTTTCTGAATAAAAATAATAGAAAAATCCCACCGCTGGTTATGGTGTGAGATCTAGAGAACACGCCTTTCAATATCACATCCACTTAAATCAATAGGCGACTGCCCCTCCTCATTACACTGAATACACCAGAGACCAGGGGTACTGGTGCATTGTCTAGGTTTGTCATGAATGCATGCACCCCGGGTAATGCGTACCTGTGGGTTGGTGTACATGGCTGGGTAGGGGAAGGTCATCACCCCAGGCGGCGTGTAGAAGGGCGGAGCCATCATTTGCTGGGGTTGCCCCGGCGACAAGGAAACGGGTGGGGCCCCGTAGAGCGTGGGGTTCGCTATCGGACCGGCGGATGGGTGTGGGTGGAGTCCTGTGGATAAGGGGAGGAGGTAGTATTTTGCATGAAGGTGGAGAGAACAGAACTGGCAAGACTCATTTGCTTAGAATGATTGACAATGGAAACCCATTCTTTAGTTTAGGGTTATCAAGGTGCGCTTTAAGCATTACAAAATTATGTTCCATGAAATCCATGGCAATCTCATGTTCACTTCAAAACCCATCTAATCCCTCATGCCAAGCAGGTGACCAATTACTGTACACCATGGGTGGACAGGACACCAGTGTCAGTCATCACCGATGTAATGTTGTGCAACGACATTGATTTTTTCAAAGAAAGTCTTAAATCCAAAAAAATATACAGCAACTATGTTTACATCTCCCTTGTGTCAAGTGCTCAACAATTGTCCTGGTTTTACTACATTACCATGTCACGCTTTTAAATGGTTGACACTTCACTGCCACCTGGTGGTCTGGATCAGTCACCGTCCATAGTTTTAACTTCTTTCATTCAACAGATATGCTTACGTATAATATGCAACCTTTATTACCATTTTATCTATTCAAACTACTGTAGCACTGAACCAAAGCTAGATATAGATATATATATCTAGATATAATGCAAGTCTGACAGTCATGCAACTGCATTTGGGTCAATTCTTAATGTGAACATCAATATTTTTTTTTATAATGCAACAGGTTAGAGGGTTGCTTGTACAATTTACAGCCTTGGTTACATAAGAATCTATTTCATAACCAAGCAAAATCTGTATCTCGACTGAAATTTCCTAAAACAAATCGATTCGAAGATTAAATGGATTTCGAACCTTCCGAATCGAATCGTTTTGGGAAATCAGTGACGATACCAAGCCCTACCATAGACCATTGAAACCAGGGGACAAAGTGAACGGCTTGAAGGCTTCAGGCCGAGGTGACAGGACTCCACAGAGGGTACTCACCAGGGTGGGGGATGTGCATCTCGGGCTGGACCAGCATGCCTTGGGGAGGGATGGGGGCCGCGGTTTCACCGTGAGCATAGATTGGTCCTTGGTACGACACTGGTGGAGAGGAAGAGATAGCCTTAGGGTTAAAGCGTTCCTCGTCAACATCGTATAGAATATTCACGAAGGCTTTCAAATGGATTATGTGACTTGAAGCCCCATGGCAAGGTGGAAGTCGGTTGATAGATCAGACAGATCGGGTTAATTAGGCACAAGTGCTATGAGGCAATGTCATGCCAAATTTGTACCGGCTGCCAAATTTGTACCGGGTGCGTCATCCATACGTAATCCATTCCAAACCTGCCTGGCAGCAGATGATCGCGTCGTCCGTTGCCGGGCAGGTTTCAAAAAACATTTGCGCTCATGTTGCCAAAGACGAAATAACATAATACAGTTAACGGATCGCTAGATAACACTTGTTTTTACTTTATATTTGTATTGTATTCAATTGTTTAATCAAATTTAGCTAGTAAACTGAGTGTTTAATGCGGGTTTCAAAAAACATTCGCGCTCATGTTACCAAAGACGAAATAACATAATACAGAAAACGGATCGCTAGATAACACTTGTTTTTACTTTATATTTGTATTGTATTTAATTGTTTAATCAAATTTAGCTAGTAAACTGAGTGTTTAATGCGGGTTTCAAAAAACATTCGCGCTCATGTTACCAAAGACGAAATAACATAATACAGAAAACGGATCGCTAGATAACACTTGTTTTTACTTTATATTTGTATTGTATTTAATTGTTTAATCAAATTTAGCTAGTAAACTGAGTGTTTAATGCGGGTTTCAAAAAACATTTGCGCTCATGTTACCAAAGACGAAATAACATAATACAGAAAACGGATCGCTAGATAACACTTGTTTTTACTTTATATTTGTATTGTATTCAATTGTTTAATCAAATTTAGCTAGTAAACTGAGTGTTTAATGCGGGTTTCAAAAAACATTCGCGCTCATGTTACCAAAGACGAAATAACATAATACAGAAAACGGATCGCTAGATAACACTTGTATTTACTTTATATTTGTATTGTATTTAATTGTTTAAATTAAATACAATACCGTTGCCAGGCAACGGACGACGCGATCATCTGTTGCCAGGCAGGTTTGGAATGGATTACGTATGGATGACTCGCCCAGTACAAATTTGGCAGCCGGTACAAATTTGGCATGACAGCAACCGATTAAATATTAGATGGGGCGAAAACTGTCACCCGTTTGTTCCCCCCGAAAATGGGGGAACAAACCATTCCTGACAGTTGGTGCTCATGGTGAGAAAAACGAGGTCCAAGAGATATATGTAAAGATAGATAATAGTCCATCATGAGGGCTATAGTCAAAGAAAGAAAATCGTTGTCCATTGAAATTTAACAAACTCTGGTGGAAAGAAATTTCAAAGATTGGTTGGTAGCAGTGTTGTTTTTGGCAGGCATTTTAGATTTAGTTTTAGTCTTAGTCTTTTTGACGAAATGCTTCTTAGTTTTAGTCCCATTTTAGTCATTTCTATCTTTGAAAGTTTTAGTCTAGTTTTAGTCTGACGAAAACTCAAAAGGTTTTAGTCTAGTTTTAGTCCGACGAAAACTCGTCGGACTGTCGCACTCGTCGCACACGGCACACTCGTGTGTGCCGTGTGCGTGCAGGCGCAGCTGCGCGCGAGCGAGGCTTTTAGTGTGTGATGGGGGCGTGACTGTTAGGACAAGCAGCTGGCTCCATTTCTCCATTTCTTTTCCGCATATTATAGTTGGCGGGAAAAAAGCATGTTTTGAAACTTTTGTTCGTCCACTCACTAACAATTTAGTCTCGTCTAGTTCTCGTCTGACGAAAATGTCTACATTTTTCGTCACATTTTAGTCTTTATATGGCTTTGGTGACGTTCGTCTTAGTCTCATTTTCGTCATGGAAAAAAGGGGTCTGACGACGTCATTTTCGTTTTCGTCTTGCCTGACGAAAACAACACTGGTTGGTAGAGATAAAAAATAATCAAATATATCTGGACATTTTCTCTGGATGAACATTAGCTTCCACAGTGACCTCTATCTGGTAACCAAAATATCACGCAAGTTTTGTTTGGAGGAAGTCAGTGGGTTTCAGATCCACTCTCGGTCCAAGTCTGATTCAGTTTCAGCGGAGCTTCAATGTAAAGCCTATCAAAAGGTTAAACACGAAAATGTACAGATTGCAGAAAACATGAAACAACGAAATGTCAAGTGAACATGGATGCACTTGACATTTGTGCACCGATCTAACCGCCATCATACAACGTGGGGTTAGTGTGATGGGATGGAACCAGTCCTCTTACTGGGCTCGTAGTAGTGTCCCTCTATCACCCCGAGGTGGAGGGGCGGGCCGGGCTCGGGCACGGGCCGCTGGCGCTGGGAGGAGTAGCGCTTGGCCCTGCTGGCGCCCACACCCATCTCCTCCATGCCAGGGAACTGAGGTGGACCCCCGGGCATCTGAATGGGGGTCGGGAGTCCTACGAGGGGGAGGAGAAGAGGGTTAACAGCCTGTATTGTAGGAGTTGTACTGTACCACGGGCAGACAGAGGGAGGGTTGGAGAAGGGAAGTATTGAGACACGGAGACGGGACAGAAATAGAGCCCATCTCCCCTGAAATAGAGCCTTGTATCAAATGTTCCAGCCCATAAACTTATAATCCCTTATGTCTACACCACAGCATGGTTATAGAGAATACTGCACCACCACCACCACAAGCTTTCTGCAGGCAATCTCCACCGGCAGGTCAAGTAGTTTGTCATATGAACAAAACCACAGTATTGTGAGAATAGCACCATCCATTTTCCAGCACGGGATGTATGGAATACAATACCAATACAAGAAAATTACAACATCGGACTGTAGTATCTATATTTATCTATAAAGCGAGGAATGTGTGTGCGTGTATGTATACATGGCCTTGGGATTTCTCCTGACACTTCATCTGCTCTACATCCAAATGGGCGTGCATATGGCTGGGGACCAGAATAAGTGCAATGTTGGCTTATCTGGCCTCAAGGAGTTATGAACAGGCTTATCAGGCCTCTGGCGCGTTCCGAACAGGCCTCTGGCGCGTTCCGAACAGGCCTCTGGCGCGTTCCGAACAGGCCTCTGGCGCGTTCCGAACAGGCCTCTGGCGCGTTCCGAACAGGCCTCTGGCGCGTTCCGAACAGGCCTCTGGCGCGTTCCGAACAGGCCTCTGGCGCGTTCCGAACAGGCCTCTGGCGCGTTCCGAACAGGCCTCTGGCGCGTTCCGAACAGGCCTCTGGCGCGTTCCGAACAGGCCTCTGGCGCGTTCCGAACAGGCCTCTGGCGCGTTCCGAACAGGCCTCTGGCGCGTTCCGAACAGGCCTCTGGCGCGTTCCGAACAGGCCTCTGGCGCGTTCCGAACAGGCCTCTGGCGCGTTCCGAACAGGCCTCTGGCCCGTTCCGAACAGGCCTCTGGCGCGTTCCGAACAGGCCTCTGGCCCGTTCCGACCAGGCCTCTGGCCCGTTCCGACCAGGCCTCTGGCCCGTTCCGACCAGGCCTCTGGCCCGTTCCGACCAGGCCTCTGGCCCGTTCCGACCAGGCCTCTGGCCCGTTCCGACCAGGCCTCTGGCCCGTTCCGACCAGGCCTCTGGCCCGTTCCGACCAGGCCTCTGGCCCGTTCCGACCAGGCCTCTGGCCCGTTCCGAACAGGCCTCTGGCCCGTTCCGAACAGGCCTCTGGCCCGTTCCGAACAGGCCTCTGGCCCGTTCCGAACAGGCCTCTGGCCCGTTCCGAACAGGCACTGCACTAGCGCATAGAAAGAATAAAAAAAAAAAATACCCCTAGAGAGCGCTTCAACAAAAACAGACTCAAAAGAAGCGATGACCAAGCTTCTCGTGGTTTCGCCTTTACCTCGGAGTTCGGAGCGCATGTAGGATGTGGGGTTCTGAGCCCAGTTGGGCCCAGACCGATTCATCCTGGCCAGATCCTGGTCCAGCGCCGCTAGCCCCGGCGCCGCCGTCGGGACAGGGCCTTCTCCCGCCGCCCAGCTCTTGCCCCCGGTGCCGGTCGCCGAGGGAACAACCCCCGCCGTCTCCTCAACGGAGGTCTGCTTGCTGCCCAGGTCGGCGGGGCGCGAGCGAGTCCTGCGCGCCAACGAGTACGACTTGCGCTCCACCGGCCGCTCGGGGGGCGGCGAGGCCTCCCGATTGGCCGGTGCGGACCTGTGATCCGACACCGCCGACCCGGAGGAGCCCGACCGATCCGCGACGCCCCTCTGCTCCAGCTGATGATGTCGCCGCGGCGGCGGCGGCGACGACATGCGTCCGCCCGTGTGCGCCGAGGCCTGCGGGGAAGCGGTGCGGACGTTGTCCTCTTGCGTGCCGCCGTTGTCGCTGTAGATCTCTTCGACCACCACAGAGGGACCGCCCCTCCCGACGCTGCCACGCCCCGTCCTGTTCACCACGCCCAGCTCCTCGTCGGCCAATGAGAAAGCCTGCCGGTGGCCGTGGCCCGGCTCCGCCTTGGGACCCTGCCTGTCTCGACCGTAGTGAGGAGGTGCGTTTGATTCATTGTTCCTGTACTGAGACTGCTGCGGGGCGTTGTGCTGAGACGGTCTGCTGTTCTGGAAGCCCCGGTTGGGCGGGGCGTGGTTTGGGGGCGGTGGTCTGCTGGAGGGCGGTGGGTGTTGGCTGCGTTGAGAGGAGGAGGGCGGGAGAGGGGAAGAGGAAGATGGGTGTGAAGATGAAGGAGGCGGGGCTCCCATGCGGTTACTGCCGCCGCCGCCACTGTGCCAAGAGCGGACTGGTCTGTCGCCGCCGCCGCCGCCGCCGCCACCACCACCACCACTCCAGCGCTTGTCTCTGCTGGGTGACATTTCCTGTCTGTGGGCATGAAAGAGAGAAAATGAGGCATGGGTATTCCCCGTTTTATATCAGCAGTTTGATCAAACAAAAAGGATATTTGTTCTGTGAATTTAAATTCACTCTGGACATTTACAGTAGTGTTTGGATAAAGCACCACAGTTCCCCGTCATGTCCTTATAACATCGACTGTACAGACATATGCTACTACCAATAATACGTACTTTTGATAGAGCAATTTGAGTAATATCACCCACATAATATAAATATGCCCTTCTCTTCAACCACGATAATCTCATACAACCTTCTGCGGGGCAAAATGAACTACGGCGTCGGTGCCTTCCGTCTTACCTCGGTCGCCGCTGTCTGTACTGCGCGTCTCGTGTCTGCCGACCCCCGTTCCGGATGTCATAACCGTATATGGACACCAGTTCATCCCTGCTCTTTGGCGCTTGCTCCTCCTCCCGGAAGCGGTCGTGCACCCAGCAGCCCTCGTCCTTCCACAGCTTCCTGTTACGGCCTTTAGGTCTGAGGTGACGACAATTATATACATTTAAAAAAAATAATAACTTTCGGAGGAGGGTGACCTGAGGACATAGCTAACAGTCTTTAATAACAGGCTTAAGTAACAGCGGAATATTCCTTTGGGAGGTTGTGAGTGCAAAAAGAGTGATGCCACAACATCGCTTGGCTTCTAGAAAGAAAAGCATGTACTTTGGAGGTTGACTTTGTTTTCGCTGTGCAATTGGATTAGACTGGGTAGCCCCGCCCATTCTGCTGCCGATTTGAGTTCGCCCTGCAAAAGGGTCTGGAGAAGAGCAATACATTTCTTTCTGCTTCCGATATGTATTTGCGGGAGCCAATCACCAAGCTGGCTTTTCCCCATGGCGCGCTATTGGCTGGTATAACACAATGACGACAGGGAAGCGATGGCAAGCAGCCAATCGCGTACAGAGTCAGTTGAACCCGTTGATCATGCCTCTTGTGCTGAGGAAAATGACAACAGCTTCCCCAGACCAACATGCAATCTTCGATTGAGCTTGGTCGGGCAATAGCCAGACTACAATTTGTTTTGTTATGTTCTGCTTTTAAAAAACCTAATTGTTAGTTTCATAATCGACTTGGGTAATGGCGGTATTAGAAGTAATTTTCTGAGAAACGGGGCACATTCTAGACAGTTTGTCTAGACAGATACACAATATCAGGAAAGAAACTTATAGTTTCTGCAAACAGCAAGTGCTTGCTGTTTGCAACCACTTAAGATGATCCAAAATAAGTCAAACAAAGACATGTTAACAGCAGCTGTCCCGTCATACTACTGGCACTGGTGAAAAGGATTCTCTGTAGTGCTCAGTACTGCGTTTTCGCTGTTCTGCAAAGTTGAATTGTGCTACGTTTGTTCTATATGATGAAAAGCATGATTCACATGTATTTAAAAAGATTGCATCAGCTTCTGATACAATTCTAAAATCCATTTATTGATACGGGTTTTGTCATGATTGAGTGTGAATACCGTACGTAATCTAACACAACTAAGATCTGACTCCACAGATGGGCCAGTGTTTTTCTATTTAATACATCTATTACATTGATGCAGAATCTGAATGAATAGTGGCCATCCCCAAAATCCACCACAATACAAGAAATCAAATCTATTAAATAAAAAAATATATATGGGGGGGGAACCCCAAACCCCCTGTCTATTACTGTACCCCAACAACATTTTTGATCACCAGCCGCCACTGCATATAATATATAATTATTACGGTATATTAAGCCCCTTTCAGACATAGTTCCATGTAAATTACTGGGATAACATTTCCGACAACTTAAGATTTACACTATTCGCACATGCAGCTACGTTTAGGAGCATTTCTGTCTTGTACCCAATTCACACATTTCATCACAATGCCCGACTATTGGCCAGAGGACAGTCCAGCAGAGGGTAGTAATACAACACTGTTTCGAGCTCCCTTACATCGGAACTTGCCCTTGTTCCAGAAATTGAAAAGGGGGGGGCTTGTTTGCAAACATGCTATATTGATATACCATCGGTTCACCCGATAAGCATTGCCGCGTCAAGATAAACAGTTGCCGATTTAATATACGTCCTCACTGGAGTCTTGGATCTAGTTCTCTTACTCAACGGGTAGAGTATTATTTCAGACAACGGAACCCTTTACTCGCCACTACGTGTAATGTGGCTTTCATTCACGACACAGCCGTACAGGCAATGATTCAGAAACGATACGTCTTGAATAGGGAAAATGCCGGAGCAGATTTCCCAGAATAAAGATGCCGGTTCTCATTCAACACATGAGAACCGGAAACTGCCGTAACTTTGCAGGTTAAGTCCCGCCGGTTCAACCAATCACGTGTTTCCCTGTGCCCACCTCTCTTCCTCCTGGGCGTGTCCCCTGACATCGTGCTCGAAGAACAGCCCCTTCCTGGGGATATAGGCCGGGTTCTTCCTGTCCTCATCATCATCCAACTTCTGACCCGGCTTAGCCTCTGGATCGTCAGTGGACTCCTGCAGGCCAACATGCGTGTTGAGGAACATGTTAGAATTATGAGTAAACAAACTATTCAGTCAACATTATCCCATCATTTTCATCGCATATATTCCATTGCATCCCATACATTTCCTCCATCACTTCTCACATCAATTCATTACTTGTCCATTCATCATCTCAAACAGCCTTTATCCGGGAACCCATTGCATTATCCTTTCAATCAAAGTGTTATTAACACCATCATCCAGCCTTACCTGTCCATCTCCACTCTGCCTCTCTCCAGACCGATCCCCTTCCTTCTCGTCGACCTTGCTCTCCAGCTTACTCTCTTCTCTTTCCTCCCCGTCTTCTTGTTGTCCTTCCTCTTCAACCAATTCTCCATCTTCCAGGAACTCCCCATCATCCGCCAAATCGCCACCTTCCACCAAATCGCCGCCTGCCACAATCTCTCCACCTTCCAGCAATTCGCCACCTTCCACCAAATCGCCGCCTGCCACAATCTCTCCACCTTCCAGCAATTCGCCACCTTTCACCATGACAACGCCTTCCGCCAAGTCGCCGCCTTCCGCCAAGACGCCGCCTTCCGCCAGGTCGCCGCCTTCCGCCAGGTCGCCGCCTTCCGCCAGGTCGCCGCCTTCCGCCAGGTCGCCGCCTTCCGCCAGGTCGCCGCCTTCCGCCAGGTCGCCGCCTTCCGCCAGGTCGCCGCCTTCCGCCAGGTCGCCGCCTTCCGCCAGGTCGCCGCCTTCCGCCAGGTCGCCGCCTTCCGCCAGGTCGCCGCCTTCCGCCAAGTCGCCGCCTTCCGCCAGGTCGCCGCCTTCCACCAACCCTCCACCATCCTCCAATCCACCGTCTTCCAACTTCACTACTGCCCCCTCCTCCTCCACCACCAGCTCCGCCACCTGTTCAGGGGCTTTGGTGGTGGAGGCCTGAGCTCGGCTGGCTGAGGCCTCTTCATCGCTGTAGAAATCTTCTCTCTCCTCTCCTCCCTTAGAAAAGAGTCATTCATCAATGAGGATTTATTATCCAGAGGAATAATAAAAGGAAATACAATAACGTGCATCAATCAACATAAATACAACAATCCATAACCAAGCCAGCCAATGTATGCTGATCGTATCTTCGTATGCATGTGTGAGGAAACCTATCATTAAGTTAGGTTCCCATGTTGCCTAATGGAAGAGCTCTCAAGGAGCACTTAAGGCAAGGCCAGATAAACCATAAACATGTGTGGTTCGTGTAAGTACCTCAGAATGGGAGCCATTCTCTTCCTCAGGATCTGCACTTTCATAGTCAGAGAGCACGGCTGTAGGGGGGGGGGGCACAGGGGGTATTAAACAGCTTACTTCAATTAACTATGTGACTGTGCAGCAGGATCCAAAAAATATTAGTTTTTATGAGGGTTAAGCTGGCAATTCATTAAACTGGATGCCAGGGTTTTGACACAACAAATATAAATAGATTGTGTATCAACATCAACATTTTTGATAGTGCCATGTATGAAAACGTATACATTTATAGACATTATATAGGACAAATATAGAATATGCTTTAATACTTAATGTTGGCATATGGATTAAATAGGACTGTGGGTGGGATAAATACCTTCTCCTACTTCATCTTCACTCTCCTGCAGAGGAAGAAAGTTTACTATTAGAAATATTAAATACACAGAGTTTTGCGTTCACTCAGTCCTTGGCTGTCAACATCTGACTGACCGGTGTTTCTTTCCTGAATCCGTTTTCCTATATCCAATACAAATGAGAAGTGTAATGCTTCGCTTTCCCAACAGCTCAGAATTAACAATTTCTACAGATGACACTCGAGAAAGGTCAAGCAGATTCTCCATTCTGAACTTGCACGGCTGCAATAGGCAAAAAAAGGTATTTGGGAAACATAAGTTAATTCAATCCGATGGAAAATCAGAAGTAGTTTATACACACAACTCCATCTAAACTTACAATACAAATCATTTCAACAATACAAAAAACTGACTTTAACGCTCAATGTTGTGGCTATGAATAGTCTTCATATAATCATATGTGCCACTAAATATAGGTTGACGGATAAGAAACATGGCTGAAAGACTAGTTAAATTGAACCATTTAATTGGACGGTGCACATTGGACAAGCAAGTAGATTCCCATTTTGGATCATACTTAACATATTTCTCAAAGGATACCTTGGGATGTTGATACACAAAATAAGGTGAAGAAATACATGTCACAAAAGTGGGACGGTATTAAAAAAAAAGGGGGGGGGGAATAATTTGGGATGCCAGCTAAATAGGTTGTCATCATGGGGATAGGGC
Organism: Gadus macrocephalus; assembly: GCF_031168955.1. Classification (NCBI taxonomy): domain Eukaryota; kingdom Metazoa; phylum Chordata; class Actinopteri; order Gadiformes; family Gadidae; genus Gadus; species Gadus macrocephalus. The sequence goes on along the minus strand of NC_082383.1, from coordinate 13,977,657 downwards.
ATGCCGAGACCCCTATTCATACTAGAATCCTAGTTCACCACGTAAGAGACGAGACACAAACAAGATTGGCCACCAACAGACATGGGTCGAAATAAAATACTGAAAATAAAAATAGAATTAGTTGCTGCAAGCCATTGTAAAACATCTGTGTTTGAGACAGACAGCCATAAAGCAATACATAAAGGGTCTTGAAGTAAGAACGTGGGTCTGATTAACTTTAGATCCAGTATTACTAGCATTCAGTGGAAGTAGTTTCCGTTTAATCGGTGTCGGAGAGTGATTTATGAGAAACGTGATCTGGACGTGGCAAACTCACATGATGGGGATGTAGCGTGGCCTAGCTCTCCGCTAGATGCTAAGTAAAGGCTAACATTGGCCCCAACCAATGGCTTCCAACGAGCCATTTGAGGGAAACCGACTTCCTATAAAGCCTGCTCGTTTCCAGGAAAGCAGATTAAAAAGTTGACTAGACGCCGTCCAGTCTAGCCGGGAAACTTAGCAGTGAGTACAACAAGCGGGCACCCATTGGACACTTACACATTCTGATTCGGCTGCGGTTTTCGGTAATGTCCGGGTGGCTACCACTTCCACGGGCTCCGGGTCCCTTCCACGGGGCTTCGCCGCAGGTGACCCGGACCTTGGTTTCTCCGAACCCGAACCGGACTCATCGTCCTCCTCGCTGTCCTGGGACGCGCGCCGCCGTCTCCGCCGCCGGTCCGCCATTTTAGGAATTGGAATGTGGAACCGGAAGAACGCAGTGAATTGTGGGGCGAAATAACGTCATGCATTTCCTTTTTTTTTTTTTTAAACCGCATGATCTTTTGGCGCACTGAGAACACCAAATATAACGTTTTTATGAACTCGATTTGTATAAATTAATTAATCGTTAATACATGTATAAAAATTGACAAATTAGTGTACAAATTAATTTGTACACTCACACTTACAATTTTGAGAAAGATTGGAAACATGCGCCCAAACATTGTTGTTTGGGGCCAGAAAAAATGCGGGATAGTTCTATTAAATTGCATGGATTCATAAATATGAACATCTCAAATAGTATTTAGTAATTTATTGGTTTTAATTACCAAAATGTTGTTTAGTCAATGAACAGGGCTGTATAACAGTCAACAGATTTGAAGCATTTATTCAGTAAGCAAAAAGTATACACATTCCAGATCTTCCAATGGCAAAAGTTTACAAAACATACACATTTCTTTTACTTGATAAAACAGCCTTCAAAACGACCTTTTCAGTTTACAGTATATCACAACCCTCTTGTGGTAGAAAATAGAAATTACATTTCAAATCAAAATGTAAAGGCAGAAAAACGAACCAAAAGAAAAAGCAGAAAATGATACCCACTTTGTAATGCACATTCGATATGTATGGATGCATCGCTGAATATAGATATACGGTATATGATGTAAATGTTTTATTTCAATTTTCCCTTTAAAAGTTTGTTTCTTCCATGCATCCGGTTTCGATGCAAAGCCACTTGCGCCTGCAGGTTTTCGGCAAGTGTGTCTTGTTTGTTTGTGTGTGTTTATATGTGTGTGTGTGAGTGTGTCTTTGTGCGCTAGGCTGCAGACAAGCAGGCCTGTCTGATGCTCTGGGCCCAGGTGTTCAGCAACTCCGTCACAGAGTGCTTGTCTGGGAGCTGCAGCAGCTTGGAGGTCATGTTCTTGTGGACTGTCTGCAGGAACGAGTTTGCACCTGAACCAAAGAAAAAGAAGAGGTGAAAAACATTTAAGGTTTTTTAGGATCACATACCAAGGTTTCCTAAAGGGTAGAGTTGGAAAGCGTTTAGGAGAGGTTGGGTTCCCCTCTGCATTACTTTATTGCACTTATGATGCACTTATTTCATTCTACTTGTCTATCCGATTCCAATAGAGGGATAATCAGTCCACGTCACTCTACGTCCCTCCCCGCTCTACGCACATGTCGTTTGCAGAAAGAGACGAGAGCGACAAGAGCCGCAATCATGTCTTGTTGTGCGGTTGGTTGCACAAACCCTTTTAATAAGTCTGATTATCCCATTTATTCCATTTCTTGCTTGCCAAAATAATAAAACAATTCAAATACTTTAATAATTATGCTTTTTCTTATTCGTATTGCATGCTCTGTTTGAGTTAATCTCCCTCAAAAAGTAGTCCCCTTTAATTACGATCAGTCAAACATGTTTTTGACACCTCGAAGGGCATTATCCAGCTTATACCATGGTCACTTGCCAAAGAAAAGAAATTAAGATCATTCATTTATATTTTCATGCGTTTTAAAATCAAAATATAAAGTTTTCACATAAATAGGACGGACCCTTATTACGACTTGGCAACAGGAGGTATTATAGTCCCCTGAGCTATGAGTCAGAGAGCTAACGTTATGGATTGTACATATTTATAATTCGAAATTTGTCCCAGCCTTTATACCACAGATACTCTAGGGTCTATCATATAACCGCTTTGTCTGATTACAGTTTAATTCATTTTTCAAAATTTACCAGCTCACGTTTTGAAGAATAATCACCGGCGCCAATCGTTTCAATGGGAATCGCGACGGTCTATATTTTCAACATAAAGTGTACATATTTATAATTCGAAATTCGTCCCAGCCTTTATACCACAGATACTCTAGGGCAGGGGTGTCAAACTCATTTTAGCTCAGGGGCCACATGGAGGATAATCTATTCCCAAGTGGGCCGGACCGGTAAAAATATGGCATAATTATGTAAAATTAAACATGCTGTGAGCACACCAAACACAGGTTCCCATTTACTTCCGTGAATAAAAAGGACGATGACCATTTTTCTTGGAAAACTCTGTGTCCACCTTTCGTCTTTTTGACAGAGATATTTTGGGGCAATGAGAGTGCCAAAGCGCATAATGTTGAAAGTATAAGGCAGAACGACAAGGTAGCTCCGGGCTAGCTGCACTACCTGTTTATACTTGCTCCCTGCTCAGCCCCGGTATAAAGTTTGCTTGCTTAACATAATTGCTATTGCGACTTCTAGTGGACACATTAAGAACAGCAGTTTCCTTCATTGAAAAATAGCAGATCATTTTACGTTACATTTCAAAGCGACTTCCAGTTACACACAATTGTCCAGTAGTTCAATGTACAACAAATTAATCAGTGCCAGTCAATGCAATCCATGTAATGCTAGGAAGGATTTTTATAAAAAAAAATATATATATTTTTTTTTTTACAATACTGTACTTCACAAAATCATCTCGCGGGCCGGATTAAACCCGTTCGCGAGCCTGATCCGGCCCGCGGGCCTTACGTTTGACACCCCTGCTCTAGGGTCTATTGCATATAACCGTGTTTTCTGATTACAGTTTAATATAACAGTAAGCTGACAAAATCGCTAATTAACACCGCAACTGCAAATTAACCACACCATGGCAACCGCCCAAACAAATTTTATTTTTGCCATCATTCTGCGCGCGCATCCGCCGTGTTGATAAACAAATAATCCCGCTATAGCTGCTCTTCACTGATTGATTGTTAAAGAAAAGACTCTTCATATACTGCGCAGATTGTCTTTGTGCAGTGTATTTTATTTTTTTAAACAACTGAACGTACATTTATTTGCCTATTGCCTTTGACCTCAAATGTGAAGTGCATCAAGAAGTGGACAGAAGGTGCCCCTTCTGTCAGCTACTAAGTTGATGGTTGTTCTGCCGATTTTGGGTAATTCTCTACTCCTGCAGTTTGAGGCATTTACACCCAACCAGGACCAAAGAGTCAGGCATATTTCTGTGCAGTGTGCTACTACTTTTGGAGACCAACCATTTTAGACGTAAAAAATAAATAAATGATAAAATTACTATTTTACATGGAAAGTGAATAGGGAATAAACACTAAAAACATTAAAACATCAAACATGAACACCTGAGAGTTGTCAAATTAAATCTGCATATGTAGACCGGAAGTATGGATGTCTCCGAAAAGCCCCTAAGGTCAATAAATCACAAGTCCGCTTTAGATAACCCCAGAGGCCTAACATTTGGTGTGCCCATCAAGGACCCTCCCTTATGTAATGTGGAAAGTTCGTATGATAGCTACCAAAATTACTATTTTAGCTATTTTTTTATTATGAGTCAATGGGGGAAAAAACACTGACTTCAGCTATTCCAATGGCAACTCAGGGTTGTCAAAGTTGGTACAATTTAGAAACCGCACTTCCCCAAAGAGCAAAGGAGCTCTTCAGTGACAGGGGGCGCCATAACTCACAATCAAACAAAAACGATCAGCCTCTTTGTTCAATCAATCGCCGACTTAAACCTTGCTACGCTCGCTCATTAGCCTTGGTGGCATTGAATGCCAGCGAGGCTTCAGAAAATGAAACATGCAAATGCACATGCGGTGAGCCGGTGTCATGTTGATATATTATTCTGATGAAGCACTACAACTGTTGTCCTCATTGCATTGCATATGGCTCCTCACCGTACTGTTCTCCTTCGTCCGCCCAGTGGGGGCTTTGGTCCGGGTAGTCCGCTGGGACACTCAGCTGCAGCGGGGGGACACTGGGCAGATTCTTGTCATCTAAGAAGGTTGTGTGTGTGTGTGTGTGTGGCGGAGGGGGGGGGGATTTTAGTCAAAGCAACAACTTGAATCAGACTGGACATCACCAATGTGTTTATCCCATGAAACAGGTGTGTATTTTGACCTAAAAAGGGACCTGATTATAGCAATAAGTGGCCCTCATAATCTAGAAATACATGTCTAACCATGAATCCTCTCAAATGATTAAATTGTTCTTATTTCTGTTTGACATATCTAACAATTTTAATCCTACTATTACGATTAATAATAGTTTATTTAGTTTTTACTATACATTTCACCTGTTCGACCTGATGCCCTCTGGCAGGCGCTATAGGTCCATCAGAACCAGGTCTTCACGGTTCAGAGACAGCTTCTTCCCAAAAGCTGTATCCACCCTGAACACACACATGCACTGACCCCCGACTGACTGACCCCCCCCTAACCTCCCACTGCTGTATTGTACTTTACTTTATTTTACTTAATTATTTATTTTACATTATTTACATTTCTATTTGGTATACTGTTGTTCTTGTTCTATTTATATATTTATTTATTTTCTCGAATGCACCAATTGGGAAAGCTTACTAAAAATGTCGTTGTACTTGACTCATGCAATGACAATAAAAGGCTTTCTATTCTATTCTACATAGCCACTGGGCTCCACAGCAAGGTGTTGGGTCACAGAGCAGTGTCCGGCGTACCCAGTTTGCAGACGAGGTGCACTGCGCCGTTGTTGCTGCAGAAGGACGGGTCCAGGCTGATCAGGAACTTCATGTCCAGGCGTGCCACCTCGCCCTGCAGGATGTTGGGAATGGTCTGCCGCTCGTCCTCATCCGGCTTCCTCTTACGGCCTGTGATGCTGGGGCCCCTTCAGAGCAGAGGTCAGGGGTCGTTACTTTGGATTCAGGACCCCTATTCTACTGGGAGTGTTTCTAATGTGTCCCCTCTAGTACATGATATGAGGGAAACATGCAATATTGCAATGCATATTTGACTTACGATAAATAAACAAGACTTTTAGTGTGCACAGTTCCAATGTGTTATTGTATCGTAATATTAATATTATCGACCAATTTGACAAATGAACACTTAGAAAAAACACCTCTCCATTACGTGAATATTTAGGAGGAGGCCAACATATTTTTTTAAATAGGCAGCTTTAAAAAGGTTTAATGCTAACTTTTATGCAAGTTGTAAAGTGTATTTATGTCTTATAAAAAGAGGTATCCAAAATGAGCTGATTCAATCAACTAACAAAGTAGCTCTCAACATTTGCTGGTAGATTGGCAAAGTAGTTCTGATTGATTAACCCCCCAAAAAATAATGAATTATAGAATTAAAATAATTGTAATTTAACTTCCATAATAAACAATTGAAGTCCTCCAAACAATGTAATTCAGCATATTTTCGATCAACACCTGCCTCCGAAATGGTACAATCCACTTACTGCAGAGGCGAGACCCCTTAACACTAAAGGCGCAATGGTAAATCCTGGCACTCAGTGGGGAAATTAAGGAGTGTGTTTGTAATCGCTAACGGTAGACTGTGGCTACTATTCTAGTTTAACGCAACGATGTGTGTGAATGTCGTTCTTGACAGCGGTTGATTTTGATGACCCTGTCTGAGAGAGGGTTTGGCTTCCCTGACACCTATGGTATAACGCTACAGTGTGTGTCGATGTGTGGAGCAAAGTCAAAGCAGTGGATTATTTCAATTTCCAGAGGAGGGTTAAGCTTCCAAGTATGACGACACGGTGTGTTGCGCATTACATACACATCGCTCATATAACACTTAAACACAACGCACTTAACGACTATCAAATGGCTGCAGTGGATCGTCATAAACCCTCCTTCCCATGAACACTCCTTTAAATCTCAATGTTTGAAATACCAGCTGAAACAGCAGGTCCTTTCTTTCTTATTTTCTCAATATTTTCTTGAGTGCAGAAATTCCTGCATACAACTGAATTCTAAACTCACTCAATTTTGATTTGATTGTATGCTGCGTATTTGGGGATGCCTCAACACAAGCATTTCACCTCCTCTGATGCCTTCCCCTGCTGTGATTGTGCATGCAACCAGGAACGCAGGAGACTCGGCCACCTACGTGATGGGAGGGCCGTGGATGGCGGCCATGGCGGGGGAGAAGGTGCGGTAGAGGGAGTGGTTGAAGACGGGCGAGCGGATGTTGGTCATGACGGCGTCCAGCAGGGGCTGGCACAGGTACTGCTGCTTGGTGGCCACGGGCGGAGGGGGCGGGGTCGGCTGCACGCACACGCACACGCACACGCACACGCACACACACAAACACACACGAAAGGAGTGCTCGTTCAATATGCCGGGCCTCAGGCAAGCATTGCCGCCGTTTTATGAAGCCAACCCAGAAGTGACTAACATGTAGTTCCTCTAACGGTCCATATGTCTGGGAAAATAGTGATTGAATTCTTGTTATACAGAGCAAATAAATAAAACGCTAGGTAATATATTATTTATAATTAGTGACTTAATTGTCTCTTCTTAATTAAGTCACTAATGGAGGGCTGTTGACATGTTTGTCAATGCAGTCCAAAATTATAATTGTACAATAACTTCTGGCAGGATATTCCAGTGGCTTTCACAAGAGGAATAGGAGAAAGGCTCACCACTGCCATGTCGTTCTTTAGTTTCTCCAGGGCTATCTCACACTTCTGTAATGTCTTCAGTGGACACCTACAAGCCAAGAGCAAGTGCAAAACAATGAGGCAAATTTTTTCGCTTATTCAAAAAGTCCCCCCCCCCCCCCCCTTCCAACCGGAATAACAGTGTTGATTTATTGAATTGCAGACAAGACTCATACTCTATCTTATTGGACATGACGTCTTGTATACCTCGTGTTGGGGTCAGTGAGGATGTTCAGCAAACTCTTCATCTTGCTCAGATCCTTCTTCCTGTCTGTCAACAGCAAGGAAACCAACAAGAAAACCATCAACATCAGTAGAGATGTGGGCAACTCGTAAGATCTGCTCACTAGCAAGTAGGCATGTGCCTTGCAGCGACCCAGGTAAATAAAATAAAAGTAAAACATTATTGGAAATGTACATCAATCCTAAAAGTCTGATCATCTCATTTCAGAATATATAACGCCTTTAATTCAGGTTAAAAAAAGTAATAGTAAGAATATATACCTTCGTTTTTGTCAATTTTATTGATCATCCTGCGCAGGGGTTCGATGTACTTGGACAGCTGTTTGAGTTTCTCCATGTACTGCTGGTCCTCCAGAGATGTGGCCCCTGCCGGACTCATTATTGGGACCGAATTGGGATTACCTTCAGAGACGAGTACTGCGTTAAAATGAATGCCCCTGTAGTCGCGTGTTAGCATCAGCAGCTACTCTACAACCATATGTGGTACAAAACCACTGGGTTGCATGCATGTATACATATGGAGCAATGTCAAGGCAGCCATTAAGGTTTCTGGTGGTTTGGCTCTACTTTGGAGTCGTAATTCAACTCATAATGGTGACTCTTTGGCTTTTGTTTTGTCTTAGCCAGTATACAGCACGATGGCCATTGCCTTCTATAATTCTGAATAATGTTGCACCAGAGATGTGTGTAAATACAGTATACAAGATGTTTTTTTAGTTTGAGCGTGTGTGTGTGTGTGTGTGTGTGTGTGTGTGTATTACCTGGTGTGTTGAGGGGACCAGGGGAGGGTACCCCATAGTTCTGGGGGGTTCTTGCTGTGGCTGGACTGTGGGAGGGCTGGGGGGAGGGGCTTGGCTGAAAACCTCCAGGTGAAGGAGTGGGGCCCGAACTGCAGGGAAGGAAGTCACATACATTGAATCATTAATCCTCAGAAAACATGCTTGATACATACAGCTGCCATGTAATTGACAAGCACAACATGACTGCAATGTGCCACATAGGTCACCTCAAAATACCCATCTCTTCTAGTCACATGAAGTGACCATGCTGTTTTTCAAAGTTTTTTATATAGTTTATTTTCCATTCGTTTTATTTAACCTGATCCTCATCTCAACTTCATTTTCAAACCGCTTTTCCAGGTTCGGGTCACGGGGGCAGCAGCTCCAGCAGGGGGCCCCAGACTTGATCAGCTCTGACAGGGGAATCCCGAGGCGTTCCCAGGTAGGGATGGGGATTGAAATCGGGTTTTATCAAGGGCCCGGTTTCAAAACCCGAAAATCATTAACGTTTGGGCTTATCGATACCACAATTGAGTCCCGTCGTTCATTTATTTATTTTTTTGTCCCGTAGGTCCTGTAACATAATGTTGTGTCCCTCGAGTCACGTCACATCATTTAAATCAAATCAATCCAATCACTGCAGCGTGTCCACCAATGTTTTTGAATGGAATTGGCTGAACGGGAGAAAAGGGTGAAAATAATTTATTGTATAGGGGGGAACACAACCTCAATGGCCAAGCACATTTCAGATGTGCTGTGTGATGATGTATTGAGGTTGGCTCAGTAAAACGACTGTCAGGTTATCATGATGTGTTCATAAAGAAACGGTAAATTTAGTTTTTGGTGAGAAACATCAGTAATTCTGTACTACTCATGTATCTGTATTATTAATAGAGTTGTATAGTGCTCTAATCATTTAAATATATATAATTAAAACTACTGACGTCACTATTTATTAAGAATTACATATTTAATTTAAAATACAATTATTTATTTCCTAAATATTTTCCTCATCACCAAAAACGCGTCGTATTTCCACCAATTAATAGAAAAGTATCGATAGTGGTATATATAAAGACTTGGATTGTTAAGGAGTTTCGAAAATGGTATCGATATCAATAAATATTAATGATCCCCATCCCTATTCCCAGGCCAGTATTGAGGTATCATCTCTCCACCTAGTCCTGGGTCTACCCCAAGGTCTCTTCCCCACCGGTGTTGCCTGAAACGACTGCCTAGGGAGGTGCCCAGTTGGCATTATTACCAGATGACCAAACAACCTATTTTATTTATTGACATGAAACATCAAGGTTTACCTGACAGAGTTGGGCTGTGAGGTGGGGGGCTGGGGGGATGGCTGCGGGGGTGGGGGCATCGACTGGGGGGTCTGGCCCGGGGAGGGCGAGGACATCATCTGATGCTGCTGCTGCACCTGCTGAGGTGATGGCAAAGACAGGCGGGAGGGAGGTGTTAGTTCCCACTACAGATGAGGAAGTCTTTACTACCACGAACAAAGCTGTATACAAGCTGTTTACCTCTGCAACAAGGAAACTAACAAATATACAAGGCTAATACTCTCCGCAATGTCACAGTAAGACAAGGAATACCCCAAAACAATTTGAAACTATTATGTATGGATTTCTTATATATTTAAGGACTGCTGGATCTGAGATGAATGGCGGGAAGCTATGTAAGCTTAGTACCTGAGGCATCTGTTGGCCCCCCAGGGCTCCAGGGTTCTGTGTCGCTAGCGTTGGGTTGGGGGCGACCCGGGGCATTCGCTGAATCGTTATCCCAGGTCTGTTCATCATCTTTAGAGGAGGAAAGAGGGATAACAACATCACAAGGTCACGAGAGAGAACCATTTCCTTTGCTGGAATTAGCTGAATATATGTCAAATTTGGATAATGCATGAAATGGCCTATTCCATGATTATCTTTATCATTTGAAATGTTGAAAGAAAAAGTTAACTTCGACCAAAATCTAATAAATCAAACAATCAATGGGTGCCCTCAAGGTTATGACAGGGTGATTTGAGAAACAAGGTTTCCTACATTATTTTGTAGTAACCATTGTGATTCAACCATAGGCCAAGTGTAAAATTACAAGTAGCCTGTAGTATGAACTGAGAAGATTGGAAACAACATGGAAACGTTGGAGGACGGGCAGTTCTGCAGTCAAGGGTTTCCTACCTGTCCTGGGTTGGGCTGTGCTTGTGCTGCCGCCTGCTGCTGCTGAGCTGCTCTGGCCTATCAACACACACAAAGATGTTCCTATGTAAGAATAGGCTGTGGAAAACCAGAGGCAGAGACATTTTCATTAAATAAAGTCATGCACTTGTAATCTTTTGCTGATGCCCATCTTGGGAATTAATGCTGTAGTTTTGAAAGACTTTGTATTCACCTCGTTTCACTTACGACTGTGCTATAAAGACTTTATTAATGACACGCATGAGCTTTTGAGCACCCTTAAACTGCTATTGCTTAGGACTAAACTGCTATTGCTTAGGACTACTGGGCCAATGTAGTACTCATACATTTCAAGTCAGATCTGGTTGTTTAATACAAAGTTTAGACTATTTCTTCTTATTTCTTTGCGTATGATTAAGTGTATTTCAATTGCACCATATTTGAATCGCCTTCTTACGTCAGTCTGTCATATGGATTTGTCTGAATTATGAAACTTCTGTTTATGCTCCTATAGCCTTATTTAAAAAATAATAATAATAATTCCCGGCATTTCCCTCTATGAGATACCATATTTACACCTTATAGATAAATCTTAACTGTAAACGCTTCTTCTCCACAAGTTCAGATGCCCAGCATCAACTATTGTTTGATCCTGCAAGTACGTTTTAATTTGATTCAAATCAGTGTCAGTTTCTCTTCATCTTCTTTTCTTCGTCATCTGACAGCTCAAGCAGCATAGCTATCCCCTACTCTTTGTCATCCCTTTTTTCTTATTGGCGGGCCCTACGCAATATTTTGAGACAAACTATTGTCCTTCATTTTATATACCTCGTTGCGATGAACATCCTCAAAGAATACTTTTTTTTTTTTAAAACCCGGATGCCTGCCAGCTGCTATGGAGCAACAGACCGTATCTTCGTTTTTAGGGCTGCGTTATGCATCATTTCAATGTGTAGCCTGCTGGATAATCCCCTCACACTGTACCCCAAGACGGATCGCTGGTTAACATATCTGAACACAGAATCATGTCTGCTCCAAAGTCTTGTACGACAGCCACACACATTGATCCTGGAATCCCATATGCAACCAGAATTTCGCTCAGTCCTTAAGCAATGGATGTTGCGGTGGATTTAGGGCTGCTAGATTATGGAAAAAATCATAATCACGATTATTTTAGTCTATATTGAAATCACGATTATTCAAACGATTATTTTTGAGTATGAAAATAAGATGTATTTATTCAGCATGTCTCTCCCAAAAACGATTTGTGACTGAGAACTTATACAGAAAGGTGAAAAAGAAAATGTTAAAATCTAAAATAATGTTTAGATATGTAACCAGCTGTTCTGATCGTTGTGATCGGCCGACACCCAGCCCTAGTGTGACTCCATCCTGTCACTTTTGTTCTTAAACCAACAACTCTAGTCGCCAGTTATCTCGCTGTCATGTAAGCTTCCATTTGCTGGGACGTCCAAGTGTCAGTAGTGAAACCTAGTGCTTTACTATCCTTAATTTGCTCCATAACCATCTCTCTTTCTGTCATAATGACAGAGTTGGTTTTCCATTTGCTTCCTAAATACTGCAACAATATATAATCTAGATCATCACAGATGATCTAGATCAGTGGTTTTCAAACTGTGGGGCGCGCCCCCCCTGGGGGGCGCCAGAGTACTTCAGGGGGGGCGCGACTGAGAAAAAAATAAACCCGAAAAACCCACTGAAAGTCATGATTCAAATCATCAGTCGTACTTCAACTGTAGAAGTAACATAACTAAATCAATTTTCAACCGTTTATCTTCGTGCAAACCATTTCACAAATCTACACACTTGTATCTTCAATAATATCTAAACAGAATTTCGATATCATTTAAAATTTCTTCAGAATCACAGTTTTAGTTTCATACCGCTTCGTTTTCAGCTGTTTTCATTGAAGACGTCAGCCCATTCTGATACACTTACTTCTAGACATCGTAACTCATTCCTTTTTCAACCGTTTACCATCGTTCAAACCATTAAGCAAATCTACACACTTGTATCTTCAATTCTATGGAAACGGAATTTTGATAGCATTTATATTTTTTCAGAATCACAGTCTTAGTTTCAAACCGGCATCGTTTTCAGTTGCTTATAATAATTTAGGTCACCATAGCAACGCCGGTAAACAAACCCCGCCGAATAGTAGAATCTCTGGACTGAAAAGGCAGATCTGATTCGACTGGCAGTTTACACAGATTAAGATGTTCAAATTAATTTAAAAAAGGTTAAGCTAAAACATGCTTAGATAAAGTTGTTAAATTGTGTTAAGAAATGTGTTTAAAAACGCACAAAGATGTAATGTTTCAGAATAACGTTTAAAATTTTTAAAAAATATGTTTAAAAAATGTTTCAAATGTTTGGGGGGGGGGGGGGCTCAGCTGAAATTTTTTCTCTGAGGGGGGGCTCACTCTCTCACACTTTGAAAACCCCTGATCTAGATTATCTTTTGGCTTAATCTTGGTTGAGAGGATGAAGTAGACGAGCCGTGTTCATCTTCATGTTTTGAATCAAGACTTGTAAATAAGACTTGAATAGTAAATCTGTAGTTTACTATGTATAGTAAATCTGCCCAGATAATTGCAGAATGTTGGCAGCTAGCTATGCAACCTACCCGTGTCATGTGGTTTGCAATGTATGCTGTTGCATTTAACTTTGTTGTCTTTCAAAAGTTTGAAATGCTGTCACTTTAAAAACTTCTTCTGAGAAAGAGTGAAAGTATTAGATAGCCTGATACCCACAACTCAGGTTTCAGCTTCTCTCATTCACTCAACCACCAGCATGTTGTCACATGGATTATGTTTTTGCAAAGTAGCACTGGCTAGAAAAAAGCCTTTCAAAAGGAATTTATAATTCTTCTAGGTTATTATTCCTTCCTTGCCCTACTTATGTCGCTTTTTATTCTTTTTTTACCAAATCTTCACTTCATGAAAGCTGCATTTATTGACAGCATAACTGGTTGAACACGTTTCTTCTCCCCCTAATTTTCAAAACGCAATTCATGATAATTAGGTTACTTCAGAACATTAGATTAAGATACCGGCGCTGGGGCTTTTACCTGGAGAGCTTGCATCTTTAACTGTTGCTGTTGGCTGAGGGAACCTATGGACACGTGCTGACCAGGAGGCATCTGGGCTGGCAGGGACTGGGGAACTATGCCAGGCTGTTGCTGCTGCTGGGGGTGTGGGGGTAACGCCCCCTGCTGTGGCTGTGACTGGGCTTGCACCTGCTGCTGCTGATGTAGCTGCTGCTGCTGCTGCTGCTGTTGTACCATGTGCTGGATAGACTGAGCTTGAGCCTGGGCCTGGGCTTGGGCTTGGGCTTGTGCTTGAGCCTGGGCTTGGGCCTGGGCTTGAGCCTGGGCCTGGGCCTGGGCTTGAGCCTGGGCTTGAGCCTGCGCTTGGGCCTGCGCTTGGGCCTGTGCCTGAGCCTGGGCATGTTGTTGAAGCTGTAGTTGGACTATCTGCTGCTGTTGTTGGATCCTCGACGGGTGTATCTGGAAATATATAGAGACAAGTAGCGCAGGATGACAATTAACACTGGAAATATGGAACAATTGTTTTGACAGCATCTTTGATCAAAGGTCCAACTTGTCCAAATGTTTTTTCGTTTTGGAAATTAAGATACTGCCACCACCAAGAATTATCACAAGAACTTCCTACAGTTCGAAAAAAGAGCACTTAAACAGTGCATGACTAATTTGGGGTGTGTGTCCAACCTGGCTCTGTTGTTGCTGATTCTGGGCGGCCTGCTGCTGTTGCTGATGCTGTTGTTGTTGTTGTTGCTGCTGCTGCTGCTGTTGTTGGTGTTGCATCTGCTGCATCTTCAGCTGCTGCTGCACCTGGAACTGCTGCTGCTGGAGGGCAGCGTTCTGCTGCTGTTGAAGGGCGTTCTGTTGCTGTTGCATGGCACTCTGCTGTTGCATGGCGCTCTGCTGTTGCATGGCCGTCTGCTGCTGTTGCATGGCATTCTGTTGTTGTTGCATGGCATTCTGCTGCTGGGCCTGCTGGAACTGCTGAAACTGGAGGGACTGCTGCTGCTGCTGTTGTTGTTGTTGTTGTGGTTGCTGCTGCTGTTGGGCCTGTACGATCTGCTGCATCTGTAACTGACCTGGTCCTCCTGTAACACCCCCCAGCAAGGATGAGAGATAAAAGAGCGGAGAGAGATTGACGGGGGGGGGGGGGGGGGGGGGGGGGTCAGAGAGAAAGAAATCCATGTAGAATCAGTTGGTTTATCTTGTGGAACAACACCCCTGGAGTCGTCTTCAAACCCAAAAAGTGAGCAGAGGCTTGGATATACTAGGTCTCTTTCGCAGGCAGATCTCATTCACAGAGCAGAAACACAGCCAGCAGCATCCACTGTTATTGCTTGCCATTTAGTAATTTAGTGCATACAAAACAAACACCACATGTAGGAAACACACTCACTGGCTTGGGGGTTTCCAGCCACCCCTCCCATGGCATGCTGGCCTATCTGCATCTGCCCCATGGGCCCCATACCAACCATTGGCGCACCTGGGGGACGAGGCCCCATGCCAATAGTGCCCGGGCCCCCTCCAACCCCTGTCAGGTTAGTCAGGGCATTCATGGGATCTAGCAGAAGAGTAGACAACAGAGAATAGTACACAGCTCCAACATGCATAGCCGAAATCATGAGCGATAGGAGTCTACTTCTTAAAGTTAGACAGATCCCGGCCAAAGAGATGGAAAATGCGCCTATTCACCTGGACCGCCAAGAGCCTTCTTGTCTGAAAAACAATTTGAAATGCATAATCACTTACTGTAAAACTGTTCACGTCTACCCTAAATCGTAAATCCCTAGCCAAGGCAAAACAGTATGATACTTACGAATGTCTCTGAAGTGTATTATCAAACGTGCAACCAGAGACAAGTATTCCTCCTAGAATTACAAAGGGAAAGACTAAGTTGCCAATAGTGAAATAGTATTAAGATAAAAAAGAGCCATTACAATGGTTTGCACTAATGCAAAATATTGTGCGTCAAGTATTGGGGCCAAGTAGGCGTGTCAAATTCAAATGATTCACAATTACTTAAACTTTTCAAATATACATCAATCCTGTGCCTTAATTGTCATGCGAGTATAACGTTTATAATTAATTAGTATTTAATATAATACACTTACACGGGATTTGGCTTTGACGTAAACATGATTCTCCATGTCAGTGCTGGACTTTGAGTGTGGAGTCCCAGCCTTTCTCATCGCATCCTCTCTGAAATTAACATTAAAAGTTTTAGCAGTAGGCCTGTACACATTATTGTCAATACATTTCAGTCCACATTGAAGATATTCAAAACGTTACTTTAAACGAAGTGCGATTAATTTTCTCATTCTCAGAGTTGGCTGCATTAACCATGGTCTCTGCGACTTGTTTTATATACATATTTGAATGACTGTATTTTAACGATGAGCAAGAAATACAAAATGAAAACACATAGCATGACGTTCACGGACGTGCGTTGATCTGCTAAAGCGTAGGCGTGATTCGGTCATTGATCCGAGCTAACGATGCTAGATGAGCTAACTGATGAGATCAAAGAGATACACGCCAAAATATCATTATTTCTCGTTTCGTTTTACTTGGGGTTATATTTTACATTTGGCCCCCATTGAGGAGGGTCAGGAGGTGGGATGCGATTCATCGTTAGCTTAGCCAACTAGTTTCCACTTGCCAACATCTATAGAAACATGCGTTTGTTGAGCTAATGATACTATGCTGACATAAAAAGAAAAGTCTCACATCTGTGCGACGACTTTTTGTCGGAACTGTGGGCTTCTCCAGTCGCTGTCTGGTCCAGGGACCTCCATTAAATCAAATATTGTCTTTGGGTATTAGAGAGAAAGTATGGTTTGTTGCGGTGATGTTTTTACTGTTATCGCTGGGCTTCCTTATTCGTTTTCTAAATTAAGGTAAAATACCCAGATACATTGTATGTACTGCCCCCTAGTGTACGACATAAGAATATCAGTGTCAGCTAACGTTTGTGTTAGTGCGTAGAAAGTTTGTGACACTAGATAGCTAAACGGACTTCATCATGTTGAACTGTTGAATGTGAGGACACATTCACATTAATTAATAAGGAAGATTTGGCATCTTTGGCGGACAGCCTTGATACCGGTTAGGTCTTGACTCATTTTGTGATCTAGGCCAGATTTCTTAACGAAAAGGTCTTTATTTATGCAAAGGAAACCACAAACGCCTTAGTTCCTACTGTCACGGCAGGTAATGAACTACAAAATGCATTTCCTGCAGGAAATGCGGTGAGTGCTGTAGTACAAATTGAGGTTGGAAATATTTTTTAATAAAGCCACATAGTAAATGGCTTAAATCAAGTGAAGGGATTTGAACAAAAGTTTAAACGTCTACATGGCGTAGCCTAAACAATGTAAATGATGCACACCATTTAAGAAAATGTAACTGGTTGGAAACAAATAAAGTGACAGGATAGGTCTGATAGGTCAAATGTATTGTCCTGCACTGCTGGGGTGTGTGCGTGTGTGCGTATGTGCGTATATATGTGCGTCTGTCCGTCCATTTTCTGCAACATGCACGAGTGCATTATAACAAAAACATAAATAAAACATAAGATCTCCCCCCACTGGTGTGTCTTTCTTTTCTTGATACTAACATTAATTCGAAGTGTGTGTGTGTGTGTGTGTGTGTGTGTGTGTGTGTGTGTGTGTGTGTGTGTGTGTGTGTGTGTGTGTGTGTGTGTGTGTGTGTGTGTGTGTGTGTGTGTGTGTGTGTGTGTGTGTGTGTGTACACTGTAGCATCATGTAATAATTGGGGAGGGATGCATGATTTCGTCTTCTACTGCTACTCAATGCTTCTACTTACTAACAACTTCTAATATTTGTATATCACAATTCATAATTAAAGGTTGGGTATGGAATTCGCTTTTTTGGCCATTTTTGCAAAATTACTTGAAATCCTTATCATAACCCGATTACAGCCACTGAGTTAGAAGTACTGACATGAAAATTAAACTTGTCAATCATCTGTGGAACGGGCAGGGCTCGAAAAACTCCAGCCAATCATTTGCATTGCCACCGAGTTGCATTGGACAGTAAGTACGTCAATCAAACGGTCGTACTGCACTCCCCCTCCCCCGCGCCCCGCGCGCGACCCCTTCGTGCAGTACTCGTGACCCAGAGCTCGTGACCCAGAGCAAGCTCCTGTTTGTTGTTATCCTGCGGTAGCTACTGGAACTAGTTAATCCACATTTGGACCTAGCAGTAGAAGACAATTTCCATGGCAGACAAGACGCCACCATCCCCACCACCACCACCACCACCACCAGCAAAGAGAAGGAAAACTCCTTTTCAGAGAGTAATTGATAATAAAAACGCTGAAAGAGAAAAACTGAAATCAAGAATAATCCTAGGCGCTGCTTTCGAACGTTGGCGGCAACTGAAGGACGAGAAGGGTCTAAAAACCGATGCTTGTGTGGCGGTTGACCTAGTTTCAAAGTTTATACCGTTTATACTCGGTAATACCGGTGTTGAGACGAGTGTATTACTCGGTGTAAAATGTCCACACCGCGGCAACCCTAGTGAAAACCAGGACTTCCAATACAATTATATGAAACAAACATACATTTTCTAAAAATAGTAATGATTTATGTGACCGTTTAATGTAAAATAACCTTTTTTCAGCACTAGGTCATATGAGCATTAAATAAATGCGTCTCAAAATGCCTTGGACAGCAGCGAGGATGACTCGCTTTGCCACGGGCCGAAACAGTTCGGAGCGACCACAGCCAGAGCGAACACAGCGGGGCAGAGGAGTGTCAGGAATAGTCTTTGGTGTACACATCAGTACGGCCTATTTGCACTACTGTTTAGTGGCAATGCAGTGTTTTATTCTATGCCTTTTTATTTTCGTATATTATTTCAATGAATACAATTTATTTATTCTTAAAAACAAGATCTGGTCTTCAAATCTTTTTTCCAAATATAGGTCGTCTTACAATGGGGTTTGTGTTTATATTCGGACCAATACGGTACAGCGGGCGCTCACATGACGTTAAGCATTTCCTGGTGCATAATGTGACGCTTCAGAACCTAAAATCCCGTTTCTCCCTGTTGACACGAAAACACATAACCGGCGTTTTCAGAAATCTCCACTTTGGCCGGAGTTTTTAGAAATGATCGTTTTCTGTGATAAGACAGGGCCTCGGACAGGGGGTGTTGCAGCACCCCCAGCACCCCTACTTCCCGCGGTACTGGGTGCAACTTACAGCTGAATGTAGTGCCATGTTGTTAAACGAAAACCTACGCTAGCCTGGCTCGCTCTCGCGCATCTCTGTTCGCGCTCGTGCATGATTGCGCGTCCAGGTACTTGGAATGGGTGGAGTCAGAGTCAGCGTTGAAGGAGAGGGGGTAGGACCATAGACATCTTATAGATAGACGGAGCATTGGCTGCTGGGACGCGAGAAATACGGCCGCCATCTTGGAGTGGTCTCGCGGGGAGGCGAATTTTTTTTTTGCAGGGTGGTAGCGGGAAGCTCGTGAATATTCATGAGGGAACTGATCCCTGATTGGCTGGGACTTGTTGGCTGGGACTTGGCTCGCTGGGACTTTGTCAGAGGGCTTGTGTGAAAATCACGAACGCAAATGAATTAAACGTTGTTATAAATCAACACGAATAATGTGACACATGATACCCACCTACTACACGGCAACTCTATAGCTACCTTTCTGTAAGTACAAACGTTAGCTCACTCGTCTAAAAGCCCCTGTGAAACTGTTATGTGACACAGCCTGGGCTACTGTAGTAAATCATTTTTTTATTTATTATATTTTATAACGTTATGTATAGCGCATCGCAGTGCTTTCGGCAGCTGGTGATTGTTTCCAAGTTTTTTTTTTTCTAATTGTTGTCCATCCATGTCTTGATATTTCCATTAAGATTCCATTCTGTTCTGTTTCTAGAAGTAGTGAGCATAATGGCAGGATTTATTAAAGCTTGCAACATTTGCCAGACCCATGTCAACTTTGAGGAGATGGAGCTGCTGGAGATTAGGTGTAGATGGATAAGAATAAACCGTATGATTTCTGATATTTCATAGTGGTTCTGCCACACCCCACAACCAATTACATTATAGAAAGAAGGGCCATAAAATCTGTATGCCTATCCATAGAATGTTTTCGCGTAGGGCTAATTTTAATATTGATTTTCACCTATCAATCCACCTACTACACGGCAACTCTATAGCTACCTTTCTGTAAGTGCCAAAACAAACGTTAGCTCGTAATGCTAACTCGTCTAAAAACAACTACTGTATAACATGTGTCACACTATTGATGCAATGATTTGTGTTGATTTATAACAACGTTTCATTTATTTGCGTTCGTGATTTTCACAAGCCCTCTGTTTTCACAAGCCCTCTGACAAAGTCCCAGCGAGCCAAGTCCCAGCCAATGAGGGATGAGTTCCCTCATGAATATTCACGAGCTTCCCGCTACCACCCTGCAAAAAATAAACTCGCAACCGGGAGCAGCAACAGCAGCAGAAACAGGATGCCGGGCTGTTGTTCAGCGTATTCCTGCTCAAATTGGCGGACAATCCATAATAGGAATCGGGGGATTACTTTTCACAAGCAAGATTTAACATTACCGTACTATTGGTATAATTAGTATTGAATAATAAAACACGCCAAACCACGTGGCCTTTATCATAGCTACACGTATGACAAAAACCGCATGAAAATCAGTGGTATTCAGTGAGGTATGATTAATTAAATGACAGTTCATTGCTCCAGCCAAACGGATTACACTGAGTGGAGCGGATGACCACTCCAAGATGGCGGCCCCGCGTCTCGTCAGCGCCAGTAGGCGGTAGCATTCGATGCTCCGTCTATCATGTCTATGGGTAGGACCATTTGAGTTGTGTATTTTCAAAATCTGCTGGCGTTTCGCAAATCCCATACCCAACCTTTAACCTTGAAAGAAAACCAAAAAACTTCAAGTACATATTTAAACTTTCAATGATCAAGACATGTACTTTGAATGTAAATAAGGTGCCACAGACCATAGAAAAGCTTAAAAAAGCTTGTATAACACATTTTCAGGTGAGGCTCTCCAATAAAGGGGCGATCCGGGCTTTGCCCCAACTGTCCTGATTACTAAACACCCCTGCTGCATGCGGGATAATCAGCCTTTGTATTTCAAAGGAACGAGGTTTATTAGGATTCACAAAAAAAAAAAAAAAAGTTGTTCTCTACTAATGTTCTCATTCCCAACTGGGTATCATTATGCAGCAGGTTCTGTCTTGACATCTGGAAACATCATAGTTTAAAGAATAAGATGAAGTTCAGTGAAGAACAATATCGTGTTAAATGCAATAACACAATTTACATTGCATCCCATCTATCCCTTTTCATCAAATGATAAAAGATCAAAGTGGAAACCAATATGTGTTGAGGAATTGGAGTGAAAAATAGCATTTGATCAAGGACAGATAGAGACAAAATCATTTAATCTGGGGAGTTTAGCACGATGACACAAAAACACAATGTAAAACAAATACATAAGATCCAGTCCAGGCGATGCAAGCCTATAAGACATGGACTCAAAGGCCACAGGAGAAGTCTGTTTATGGATGGGTGGCCCAGGGACCAGTAACGAGTGGCCTGTAATTCTCACAGCTGTGAGTAATTTAACAAAACATAACTGGTGGTTAGGGAGAGGAGGTGGCAATCGTCTATCAAAAATGTTGATTGAGTCATAATTATTAATTTGGGCAAGTGGGCTGCCTATCCTTCTTTCGAAATGGTCTGTTCTTATGGCACCAATTATGAATGATAGGGTGGTTGGCTGATTAGATGAAGAATGGATGGAAGAAGGGTGAATGGATGAAACGTTCGATTTATATATTTTTCTCCTTGTCATAAAAAAACACTCGCTAGTTTTTCATTGGCTAATATATAAAAGGATACGTCATCATATTCTAAATAGCCTAATTGACCCACAACCCTTCGAGTGGAGCTGCAACCCCACGTGCGCGAGGATTTCAAAAGTACAGAGGGATGTGATTGTAGAAAAAAAGTGTGTCACTGGGGCACGAGGCTCTCCCCGCGGTCACATGGTCCCGTTTTCTGCCGCGTGCGATCCGAGAGCCTGCTGTTTGCGCGCGCCCTGCTTGTCAAGGGAGGGAGCGAGAGAGAGACAAGAGAAAGACAAGAGAGAGAGAGGGTTTCCAGACAGCAAAAGCAGGCCGAGGGACAAACTGCAGTTCCCAACGACACAGACCGAGACCGAGTGACAGCACGAATCGTTTTTTCTCTACACATCACAGTCAAATAGAAGAGCCCAGCAGCCTCATGCAAAGCTTCCTGCACAGACACAATTGTGTCTTTCCGAAAAAATGTCCGTATCAAAGTAGTTTGATTTATGACTCACGCGTAATTTACCTATAACAGAAAGCGTAAAACGAAGACGCATAACTTTGAGATCGCCGATGATCCTTCGTTTTTTTCTAACTGAAAAAAAATCTACGGATTGCGAAGTAGGTCTGCATGACTCGTTTGGAGCTCAACATGAAGACTGCAATGGACACAAGCAACAATAGCAACACAGGTAAACGAAGTTTTAATCTTGTCATATTGCGATTTGAAGATTGAATGAGCCATTCCAGTAATTGCATGGCTGGTGTTTTCAATAGCACTTGGCCTCATTCACAAATAGCTCCACCAACGTGTAGCCAATCCTTACACGGTGTTCTGGTGGCATATTCTTCCGTGTGATGTCACGGTGAAAACTCCCCACTAGTTAAGTGGGTACAGTATACCTATGTAGACCTAGGCTATGCATGAACACGCAATGGACCAACTTCTGCCGTGCGTCAAAATGGATCTCCATGCTCGGAGCTTTCAATATGTTCGACTGCAAATACATAAATAATAAAAGTTAAACGTGTGCCAAATGTAAGTAGGCCTATCATGTTAAACCTTTCAGCAAGGAGCTGCTGAAGGGTGGCAATCTATTTGGTCCTTTTAATTGCTTAGCGTGTAGGTCTTGGTGACATCAACTCTTCCAGAAAAATATTCATCCAACTAGTGACCAATTGGATCGGAGGTGCAGTGCTCAAAATGATGTTGTTGAAATGTTTAAATCTTAGTAAAGTATTCATGGACTCAAAAATGGTCTATAATATATAATTATCAGTGGGGTTATATATATTAACCTTTGAGGTAACCCCAAGGAAAAAATAATAATGTAGGGTTAGGCCTTCATTGGCTTGAACATTAAACTGATAAAAAAAGACATGCCAAATTAATAATATATAGTTCGTGACGTGTATAATAAGTCATGGGCCTTCGATGTTTGGCATACATCAGCCTGCCGAAATCAGGGGTAGGCCTACCCTCTTGTGTTCAGATGATTTCGGGGAACTAGGTCATCGTGACGGGGGATGGGGTTGGTGTCAGGTGGACTGGCAACCCAGTGATGTGCACGCGCGAGTGTTCCAGGCGACGTTCACATGGACCGGCGAACAGAGCCATGTGCGTTTTGTTTTCACTGCTCTGTTTTTTCGTTGGACCTCGTGCGATTGGTTCATAGTAGTAGGGCTCATGGCATAATTCCTCGCCGCATTATTATCTGTCTCCGCCCTCCATCTTCCCGTCCGCCTCCAACGTCCATTCCTCCCTTTCCCCATATGACCCCGTGTCCTCCTCCTCCTCCCCCTCTCGCTCTGGCGCATGTTGGCCAGCAATGTGCTCGCCTGTCTGGCTCTCTCCCAAGAGCCATATATACTCGCCCCGATCGTAAAACGTTTAAGCGCAAACGACCCAAGATGATTTATCCTCAGATTTAACTCTCTTTGTCTCAAAATCTTATGAACACATGAGTCCGGATAAGTATGCCGTGCAAAATCCGTGTAAATGTAATAAAGGTGGGGCGATTCTTGTTTCTTGCTATCTGGTATAAAAACCTTTTTAACACGCCCTAGTCCTTTTTTAAATTTTAATTATCCCTCTGCATCTAAGTGTAGGCTATTTGTTTTCGTTTGCCTATAATTGACGCCCCCCAGTACCATGGACAGCGCCAGCGAGTGTGTTTGTACTGCGTACAGAATGAATGGAGAAACGTGAGCGCACGGAAGAGGGCGGGAGGAAACACGAGGCGTGTTATCATGGGCGTGGCTACATAGAGGCAGTCTCGTTGTCGAGTCTGCTGTTCTGAAGGCGCACGTGGCGCCGGGGCGTGATAGACTGGAACACACGAGCTTCTCTAGCAGTACACACCAGGGAGAATCGGGCTGCAGCTAGCAAACCAACCAAACGTGGTTGGAGGCATGGCCTCCAACACGCTCCCAAGCTTTCTAAAAAAGACTAAAAAAGAAAATTAAATTGATTTGAAAACAAAAAACATATTTTCTGGGTTTATCTCTCTATCAGGATTTCCCTTCTGTTTCTTGTCGTGAGTCTAGTCTGCCTACACTTTATTGTTTAGGGTAAGAGTGGTCATGGGGACGTATTTGGAGGTTTGCAAGTTACCTTGACTAGTTATGTTGACGCAGCTATAATTATCTAGATATTTTGCAATTTTCTTTATCAATTTAAATCTCCCATCTCTGAAACACAAAAAAAGCACACACACACACACACACACACACACACACTCTCACACAAATATATAAAGCTGCAATATTTTGTGGATCTAACGTTTAAGAAGAGACTATAAATAATGAATCCACCCTATTAGATGTCAACCCCATATTACACAAGCAACCCCTGTCCTAGTGTGCTGTCCTGAGTCCCCTTGGAACCAAACACAACAGACACAGTGCAACCTCACTCTCACAGATAAACAACACCGCAAATAAAGGACATTAGTCATCTGAAACGTATTCAGTTGAAATGAAACCGAACAAGGACGGTATTGAATGACAACACCATTGAGATAAGTTTGCACCGATGTGTTTTCTACTGGCGGCAGTCATCTTTCCACATCTCATCCATCAATGCCCATCAGTCAAGCGGAGCCCCGCGAAACCTCAGCCTGTGGGACCTTTTTGGATGAATTGATTATCAGAGAGAGTATATTAGAGCTATGCATTACATCAGGACATCAGTGTGGTGGGAGATGTTCTGTATGGTACTGTAATGTATTTGCGTATATATATGGATGTGTGTGTGTGTATGTATGTTTGTGTGCGTGTGTTTTGTGGGCCAGTATGTGTGTCTGCTTGTGTGTGGTCATGTGTCTATTTGTGGGTGTATTTATGTGTGTATGTGTGTTTGTGTATTTTTTTTTATTTGTGTGCGTGTGTGAGTGTGCGTGTTTTTGTGTGTTTGTGTGAGTGTGTGTTTTGTGTCCCTGTGTGTGTGTGTGTGTGTGTTTGTGTGTGTCGTTGCCGATGTTCGCATGAGAACACTGAACAGACCACGTGTGTCTGTGACATGTGCCCTCAGTGCCACAGTGGGGGGGGGGGGGGGGGGGGATAAAGTTCCCTTTCTGAAACAAAACAAAGCCCTAGTCGGCTCACCCACCTGCCAGAGAGATACTAAACACTAGCGTCTTGGGTATCGCCACAAGACACCGCACACACCACACTATGGTGTGTGTACGTTTCCCACATTGAACGTTTGAACGCTTGCCTATGAAATAAAGAATGAGAATCAAACACTGCACTGCGGAGGCTGGAGTCGTGGGGGGCGGCGGCTCCGCTGCCAGGGCTCATGAGGGGGATGTCTGGCTATTTGGGCAATATCAGCAGCAGCTCCGGGCTGAATCCATCTGCTCCACCAGCCTGTACTACCAGGCGAGGTCTGTCCTCAAGGAGACCCCCATCCAGCCTCATCAATCATAGCTCTTAGTCCTCTCTGGTTTGGCTCATTCAGTTGTTCATTCATTGTTTGTTTTCTTAATATTGTTCGTACTTTCATTCACGCTTTCTTTCATATTTCATATTAATTATTACATTATTATTAGTATTACAAAATTGTTTATGACCTGTCACTTTGGTTTTGATATTGTAGTTTCTCGGATTAACAGGGGACATTTATGGGATTTATTAGGGCTTGGTCGGGCAGTAATGGAAGGCTATTCAGGGACTGAGAGTGAGAGCAAGAGAGAGAGAGAGAGAGAGAGAGAGAGAGAGAGAGAGAGAGAGAGAGAGAGAGAGAGAGAGAGAGAGAGAGAGAGAGAGAGAGAGAGAGAGAGAGAGAGAGAGAGAGAGAGAGAGAGAGAGAGAGAGAGAGAGAGAGAGAGAGAGAGAGAGAGGAGGGAGGAAAGAAAGAGGGTGGGAGGGTTTTGGGGAAAGAGGGAGAAAATGTCTGCTGTCCACATATCAAATTAAAACTGCCTGCCCCCCCCCCCCCATCTTTCATGTTGTGCAGTGTACCTGGCTCCAGAGCAAAGCGAGTAACCAGTTGTTTTGACATCTGTTAACACCTGAGGAACCCCTGAGGAACCACCTGAGCCTGCGCATGTGTGTCCTCCCCTGTCCCCCTGCCTCAATCGGTTCTCATGGTAACAGGACTGGATCCATTGTCTTGCTTGCGTACCTCCCTCCGGACCACCTACTTGCCTTAAGGGACGGTGAAATACAACAGAGTCAATCTCAGGCACGTGTCCATAGAAACAAAGGCGAAGCCACCCCTTGTCACCTCTCTCTAGTTAAAGAATGGAGCCACACTTACCCTATACACAGCCTGCAAATGTTGGCTCACTCTGTGTGCGTGCGTGTGTGTGTTTGTGTGTGTGTTCAATGTTTAACCATGAAATGTTCTCTTGTTTCCTCCTTCTCTTCTCTTCTGCAGGAGGCGTCATCTCCTACGTGGGCTCCTGCGGCGGCTCGCAGGCGCGCATCAGTCCTGTGTCCATGTACAGCGACAACTCCAACTCCCAGCCCTCTTTCGCCTCCTCCACCTCCTCCTCCCCTCCCTCCTTCCACAGCAGTGGCAGCTCCAGCTCCGGCTCGGGTGGAGAGGACGGCTCCTCCTCCTTCTCCTCCTCCTCCTCATCCACCTCCTCCTTCTCCTCCTCATCCTCTTCAGTAGGAGGCTCCCATCGTTGCCGTGACGATAGGAGCTCGCTGAGAGCAGCCCCCGGCAAGTCCGTGGCGAGGCTGACCAGTAAGTACCAGTTCAGGTCGCCGTAGGGACATTTCACTATGAGGTCTCTTCCAGCTATTAGTGGTGGGGATGGTTTTTGACCTGCTGTCTAACTGAATGTGTGCGTGTTTGTGTTCCTGTAGAGCTGAATGGCATGGTCCTGCTGTGTAAAGTTTGTGGAGACGTGGCCTCAGGTTTCCACTACGGAGTCCATGCATGTGAAGGATGTAAGGTGAGATACTGACATGTGCGCACACACAAACACACACGCACCTACGTACACACACACACGCACACACATACACACACATACAAACTAAATACAGATCAAGATTTGTTTGAACTTAACATTGATGGTAAATTGGTTACAGCCAGCCAGTCCTTGATATCAATCAACTTTTCATCTAATAATACGTTTCCATTGGTTCTCTCAGGGTTTCTTCCGCCGCAGCATCCAGCAGAACATCCAGTACAAGAAGTGTCTGAAGAACGAAAGCTGCACCATCATCAGGATCAACAGGAACCGCTGCCAGCAGTGTCGCTTTAAGAAGTGCCTCTCCGTGGGCATGAGCAGAGATGGTGAGCGCATGCTCCAAGGTGCCCCCGCTGGCAGCAAGCATGATGTATTTAATTATAACCCACTGGCCAATCTATAAAGGGCTCCATTATAGAACACTGCACTCCTGGGGTATCTTTGGTGAGAAAGTGCTGCCATTACGATCTCCTAATCTATTTTCTGTATTCTCTCTCTCTCTCTCTCTCTCTCTCTCTCTCTCTCTGTCTCTGTCTCTGTCTCTCTCTCTCTCTCTGTCTGTGTCTCGCTCCAGCGGTGCGTTTCGGCCGCATACCAAAGCGGGAGAAGCAGAGAATGCTGGCAGAGATGCAGAGTGCCATGAACAACATGGTCAACAACCAGCTGCAGAACGACTTCCAACTCGCCAGCAACTCGGCACCTTCGTCTCCTTCGACCCCTGCCCCGGCCATGTCCTCCTCCCTGCCTCCTCCCTCTACCCAGGGTGCACCTCCTCCCCAAGACATGCTGACGTCCCACCCCCCCGCCCTCTCCTCCCCCTCCCCATCAACGCCTCCCGCTCCTCTCTGCCCCGCCAGTCTCGGCGTGGACTCCACCGTTAGTGCCATCGCGCGTGCTCACCGCGAGACTTTCCTGTATGCGCACGACAAACTGACCAACCCCGGCACGCCTCTGCCGCAACGTCGTCAACAACACCTCCAGCACCAACAAGCCCTCCGCAACGTGGAGACAAACAACTGGGTCTCCAACCAGTGTTCAAGTGGTTACCATGCCAACGGACTCAACACCATCTACCACAACAACAACAACTTTGCCAGTGGTAACGTGGCCCAGCATCACCACGGCAACCACCGCCACAGCAATCTCCCTGGGGGAGAGATGCATGGCAAGCATGCACAGCAAGGACAGAACTGTCCCATGAAGAACCAACCTGATATCATGCTGGTAAGATCAGATCAATCAATATATCTATCGTGAACTGTAAGGTCTTGCTTTCTGGTCAGCTGTGTGTGCGTGCGTGTTGGTGGATGCGTGCATGTCTCGATCAAGGATTCATTAACAAAATCCAATAAGTTTATATTCCTGCAGATTTACTTCTCATTGACGTTTGATAAAAAGAATGAAAGGGAGACAATGAAAGAGAAAGAATCTATCTGTCTTTCAATCTATGTATCTATCTACCATATACATGTAGCTGGCTGTCTACCTATTCTCCTCGTCCATTTCCCTAATGATATGTAAACGTACCATGTTTCTCTCTCCATCTCTCTCTCTATATCTCTCCATCCCTTTGTCCAGGCGTGTCCTATGAACATGTGTCCCAGGGCAGACCCCTCTAAGAGCTCCCAGGAGATCTGGGAGGACTTCTCCCTCTCCTTCAGCCCTGCCGTCCGGGAGGTGGTGGAGTTTGCCAAACACATCCCAGGATTCAGCACTCTGTCACAGACCGACCAGGTCTCTCTGCTAAAAGCCGGCACCTTTGAGGTATGCATTGACACACAAAACCAGAACACACGCACACACACATCTTTGTGCAACTGTAGCCTTTAATACATATTTTCAGTCAGCATAATAATGATGTATGTCATCTACTGTTGTATTGAGTATAAGAAAGAATTAGGAATGTATCTCAACGTATAGCACACAAATCAATTGCTAATTAAGGCCATTTTCTATTGCTCCCTGATTTCCTTATTCCTAATCTCCCAGCAAACCCTGAACTCAATTTGATGGTTTGTGTTGTTCCTTCCTCAGGTGCTAATGGTGCGCTTTGCTTCGATGTTCAACGTGAGAGAACAGACGGTGACGTTTATCTCCGGCACCACCTATGGGCTGGAGGACCTGCGGGCCATGGGGATGGGCGAGCTGCTGGGGGCCATGTTTGACTTCAGCCACAAGCTAGCATCATTGGAACTCAGCCCGGAGGAGCTGGGCCTGTTCACCGCTGTGGTGCTCGTATCTGCAGGTAATTAAAAGGGGAGGGGGCTTTGCTTGTTCAATGCTTGCTTTCAAATAATTATCCTTAAAAAAATAAAAATAATGTGATACCTGCCTCTGTTAAGCACTCTGAAGTGCCTTTGTGTTCAAAGAGTGCCATATAAATAAAATTGTCTCGCCCATACCTCTGACAGATCTGGCAAATTGTCAAGATAGAAAAGACGATAGAACTTGAGATGCAAAAAATTGCTGGAATTTAACTTAAATATCATCCTCTCTCTCTGCCATCTCAGACCGGTCTGGCATCGAAAACTTCACCACGGTGGAGCAGCTCCAGGAGAGCCTGATTCAAGCTCTGCGCTTATTAGTCAGCAAGTCACCCAATCATCACCATGGCGACTCGCCCCGCTTCACCAGGGTCCTGCTCAAGCTCTCCGACCTCAGGACCCTCAACAACATGCACTCTGAGAAGCTTCTCTCCTTCCGCATCGACGGCTGAACACAAACACCACACCGATGGCCCATGATGATGACAATGATGAATGATAATGTCATCCTCAACATGGAGCCGTGCTAAGGCGCTCTTCTTTACCACTGAAACTGGTTTGTCACAATCATTTGAGCTTCATTGTGTTGTCTCCGCTTGCGTCAGCCCAAAGTTCAGGAACTGAGAAACCTCTGATTGTTTTTCGTTTCCTTCAAAAAGGAGAAACTGATATGAGTGCTGTCGCACAGTGATGATATCGCGGAGAACCACAGGTCTAGTGAGTGTACTAGATGCTAAGGTTGGCTGGAGAGTTTGGACATTGTGTAACCTGGGTAAAATAAGCAGCTGTCAAAATGTAAACTGAAGTGGCACTTCAGTTTGGCACTTCAGTGCCCCCCCCCCCTGTGAGGCCCCTGAAGACTGAGTACATCTGCTATAATAGATGGATCTCTTCAACAAAAAAAGACTTGTACAGAATTGTACTGAGCTGAAAACGTTCTGCCGGAACCACAATAGACCAGAACAATCCTCTGAAGACCACCTTTATCTGGAGGAACCCTGCCCACTTTACTGAGAGAAGATTGCCATCTATCCACACACACACACACACACACACACACACACACACACACACACACACACACACACACACACACACACACTAGGCTGGACTGCATGTATGCATTAGAAAACAGTTCAAATGCAGTATGCAGTTGATACATTATGCAGTAGTGTGAAGTTATCACACATAAATACCATGCAACAAACTGTCAACAAATCACCATGAATACAAATATACTTGAAACGTTTTTAAAATTCTGTATTTAACACTTAAATATATAAATATATTTTGTTAATTTGAAATATGCTCATGGTGCAAATATTATATGAGTGGGGCACAGATATATAAAGATATAAACATTCTTGTATGTATGAAATGCATTATACAGAATTGAAATATCCTGATTGTATGTATTTATGTTGTAAAAGCATTATTACTTGGAAAAAAAAAAAGATCTTTGATCTGTAAGAAAAAATGTATTGTTATTTTCCATATTTTTTACCTTTAACTTTGTTTAACTTGAGGTGGACAAAGTTAACAAAATGTAGTCGAATCTAGAAATACCTGTGGCGGAGTGTGGATGGTGGCTGGTTTAAGCAGCCTCACCCCAGAGGAGCAATTCCCATACTACACACCCCCTGGCTGCCGTGCTTCACCTAGTGGACATCTTCTGGGCTCCTCCAGCCAAAGGACAAAGTGGGGTGGTGATAAAATCGGGTTTATTGCAAAGGTGTGATAATAAACATGATAATGGGTGCTCCGCTGCCATCAAGGAGATCTCCCCGGAGTGCGTGGGGAGATGGCTGTGCACACAGATAACACAATGTGTGATATCTCTACAGGTGTGCAGCCCCACCCAGCCCCAGGGTCCAATCCCTCTGTCAGGTGAGGCTGCTTAAACCAGCCATAATCCACACACACTCCCAACACCTGGTCCAACTAAAGGCTCCCTAAATCATTAGTATTATAAAATGAATTGAAGAAAGGCATTGAAGTAGCTTTAAAGTACATAAGGTGTCTTATAGGAAAATTATGAAAACCACCATCTGCCTCTAGACTCCTTCAGTGTTGGTATTGGACAGCGTACTACAATAGCCAACCACAGCACTTCTATGGGGGAGAATATACTGTTTGCATTCGGCAATGTTCCTTAATTATGTAGCGGCAATCTTGGTTCCGACGTGGTTAGAATACAAACTCAGCGGGGTAGGGCACCTGAATACTGTGTCCAACATGTCAGAGCATTTAGAAACAAGATGGAACCATGGTGGCCGGTAGGCGAATAAGGCCCTTGTCCAACTGTCGGTTATCAGATCACAGATCACGGTCTGTCATTTTGAATGCCTGTAGTTTAAATCAAAATATTCTAAAGGCCACAGGATGAGGTCAGAGAAGGTGAATGTATGGGCTGGGAAAGGGTTTAAAGGAGTGGAGGTAGGCTAACTATTATGTTTCTCGTTGAGGCTGGACATGATGTAACATATCTAGAATAAAGATAATGCCTATTCATTAAATCGGGTGCACGTGCACTCATTACATTTTTATCTCAAACTGAGTAGCCTATAGGTGACGTAATTCTGGTGTCTTGGTCAGACATTAGTATTCTTCTACATCGCACTTAATTCTGCTTGCTTACCTTTTTTCTTTATAGTCTGCTGATGCTTAAAGGTTAAACATTGTATGTATGTTCAATATTGAGCTGTGAGCTGGTGTTCAGAGGTCTGCTTGCCTGACTGGTTTCTGGAATTCTGTCAATGTGGATTACAGTCATCGTTGTTCAACATAAGTATTTCTCAGAAGTACTTCCACCTTAGCATTTTCAATGGCAGTTGCTTTTGATTATGACCTCTCTGTATTCGACAGGGCTAACTTAAAAATACCTGCGAGAGTCGCGAGCACCAGTGATAAGAGAGCCTCACGGTGTGACCGAGACGATTTGCGACTCGCACGGAAGATGTAGGTCAAATCACCGCCGCGTAATAAATATCATTCTTCCTCTGCGCTCATTGGTCGGTTGAAACTGATTTTCAGAAACCGTACCGACCAATCCATGTCGTCGTTGGTTATGGACAGGGGAAGAGGGAAGGAGATGATCTCAGACCAGACTATATAAATATAATACCAGCTACAGAAATAATTCTAACCCCCCTTTCCATAAACCTTTTTGGGTGTTGCGTTTTTTAAATATATTCGTGTTTAATGTGTTACTATTGTGTTACTACTACTATTACTATTGTAATATTCAATTATTGAATAAGTTTATAGGTTTTTCTCAACTCTAGGTTCTACATTCCCTCACTTGTCACAATGTGTGTGGAACTATATTTATCTTTTATGCAGTCATAGGTCTTGGGCTACTTTAACACCATTCCTAATATGTCGTGAGTATATTGGTTATTCAGTCATACCTGGACATTTGAGAAAAAAACTAAATATAACAAGTGTGAATGGTTTTAAACCTGAATATTTGTCCTGCTAAAACTCAAACCATACCCATATGTTTAGGTTATCCACCCTAGTGTAAAACGTAGAGATGACGTAATTGTCTGGATGTGCCACCCAAACACGTGTACGACGCATGTTTGCTATCTGTCGCAAGGGAGGAGACTGTCCGGAGTCCCAGAGGGACATCTCAACACACTGACAATGTAACAGTACTAAAAATAGTACTGCATACGTTAATTACGTAGTTTAGTTTAGAAAAGTGTAGCGTACAGAATTCAAAGATTGAACATAAAAATATATATATACATTAACAACATAGTGACATATATTGAAGAACAATGGGCCATCAATGGGATAAGGTGTACATTTTTATTTATAAAATTATATTTTTAAGTAGAAAACTTCCACATCACTTCATAAGTGAAGCACCAAACGCTAACATGTGGAATAATGCACTAACTCCAACCTATAAAAGAACAGGTGATAAATACCACAGGGAAGATACAACAATTATAAACAGGAAAAATGTGTCAAGGAGGAGAGGAAGAGATGAATTCAGGAAAATAGGTACAACATTTTGGACAGGTCTGGTAAAAATCTTGAGAAACAAAGCATTGTCTTCAGACGAGGGGACTAGTGGAAAGGAAAACCAGCCACTCTGTAAGGCTCATTTTTTTCTTAGGAGGCTGAAAAACAGACAGAAAAGACCATCATTCAAGAACACACGTATAATATCCACAATAAAATTTTACTTTAGAAATTACTTGGTACTAAATTTCTGGTAACGTGTAAAAATAAAAGGTAAAATAAAGTAAAATATACTTAATATTCCAACATGAATGTTTATTCATTTGTATTTAGCTTGCTACTGAAGAGAAACAGACTCCAGGGGTGTAAGTCTTGAAGGGTACCTGCAGCATGGAGGTGTCAATGGGCTGTGCGTCCCTGCGTATGGAGACCAGACACGCATGTCCCGTCCTGGGGTATCCCTCCTCGACCTCCAGGGAACACACCACGGAGGCCGACTTCAGGTACACCAGCAGCTTCTGAGCCGGCCGCCAGTCTATGGCAAAACTACAGAAAAATAAGTGTATAATCAGGTTTTACTCAGTATATATATATATATATTGCACAATGTACAATACATGAGGGCAATTACTATGCATGTGGTAATTTAAAAGAAGCTATGTCGTGTGGGACGACCCTCGCTCTCTGTCTGCTTCCTCTTTATTTGGTGCCTTTTGGGCTTATGTTAAAGGTCCCATGACATGAAAATCTCAATTTATGAGGTTTTCTAACATAAATATGAGTTCCCCTAGCCTGCCTATGGTCCCCCAGTGGCTAAAACTTGCGTTTGGTGTAAAACGAGCACTAGCTGTTCTGCTCGCCTTTGAAAAAACGGAGGCTCAAGCGCGCTGATTTGGAAATCTGTGCTCATGACGTCATGAGGAATCTCAGCTCCTCCCCTTACTCTGCCTGGCCCGCCCAGAGACGTTGGCCCGCCAATGAGACTCGACCGTGCGAGCGCCACATGTGTGTGTGTGAATACACACACTGTAACGCAAGTGTTTCTTGTCGGTTCTTTGACGTGTCTTGTATTTCCACAACGAGACTGTCATGGGGGTTATCTAAGCCATGGTTGAGAAGGAATTGGGGGAAAGGAACTTTGGTTTGACTCGCTGAAGTACATGAACTGCGACATGCCGCCGGTTGCCGCGAGGCACCATCGCCCGGCAGCGGGCAGCCGGCAGCGGGCAGCCGGCCGCAGGCAGCGCGCGGTTCAGTCGACTTCAGGTTGATGTGAAAGTGGAAGAACCAGAGACGTCGCAGAACCCGACAAAGTCGTTTGTGATTCATAATATCGTCTGGAGGCGCACACAATATGTTATATGATATAGATATCTATGTATTATATGATATTATTTAGATATAGAGCTCCAGGACTGTAACGCAAGTGTTGTACACTTCCTTGTTATTTGGATAACCGTTCTGCTGTTGGTGTGATGGCGCATAACGCGTCGGACTCTCGTATCTGGTATTTCTACAACGAGACTCGTATTGGGGGTTATCTCAGCCAAGGTTGAGAAGGAACTTTGGCTTTGACTCCCTCAAGAACATGAACCACGACAAGGAGGAGAAAGGGATCTTTGCCGGGCAGCGCTTATGCACCTCCGCCTCCGGCGGTGGTCCCTCAGCGGGGCTCAAGCGGGAGACATTCGCCACCAACAATCCCTTTCTCCTCCATGTCGTGGTTCATGTTCTTGAGGGAGTCAAAGCCAAAGTTCCTTCCCCCCAATTCATTCTCAACCTTGGCTGAGATAACCCCCAATACGAGTCTCGTTGTAGAAATACCAGATACGAGAGTCCGACGTGTTATGCGCCATCACACCAACAGCAGAACGGTTATCCAAATAACAAGGAAGTGTACAACACTTGCGTTACAGTCCTGGAGCTCTATATCTAAATAATATCATATACATAGATATCTATATCATATAACATATTGTGTGCGCCTCTAGACGATATTATGAATCACAAACGACTTTGTCGGGTTCTGCGACGTCTCTGGTTCTTCCACTTTCACATCAACCTGAAGTCGACTGAACCGCGCGCTGCCTGCTGCCGGCTGCCCGCTGCCGGGCGATGGTGCCTCGCGGTAACCGGCGGCATGTCGCAGTTCATGTACTTCAGCGAGTCAAATCAAAGTTCCTTTCCCCCAATTCCTTCTCAACCATGGCTCAGATAACCCCCACGACAGTCTCGTTGTGGAAATACAAGACACATCAAAGAACCGACAAGAAACACTTGCGTTACAGTGTGTGTATTCACATTGATGTGGACGTTGAAGAACCAGGAACGTCGGAGAACCCAACGCGGTCGTTTGAGATTCATAATATCGGCTCACACAGCTTTTGGCCGTGATAATATATATTATATGATATAGATATCTGTGTAGGCTATATGATAATATTTAGATATAGAGCTCCAGGACTCCCGTGTGTTCTAGAATATTTACAGAACACGGCTAAAGGCTGTGTGCGGCTCGCCATTGCGATACATCCACTGTAAACAGAGCGCATGGTGGCTGCAAGCTGCTCAGGGCCACACCCCCACCCTCCTCCTTGACACGCCCACCGAAACAGCGCATTTGGGGGAAGCTCAATGTGCGACTGGCTCGGAGTGGCTGTAACTCTGCACCACGGCTGAATTTAGGGAACGTCTTTGAATACTGTGTTAGTTGCCCACTAATACCTATATTAAAGAATACATAAAATAGCATGTCATGGGACCTTTAAGTTCTGTTTACACCATACAAGACCCCAACATCATTCTTTCCACTCATCCATACTACACCCACCACTGAGTAGAGCGATTATGTCAATTTTTTGTCAATATATATATATATCAGTGGCGGCTGGTGGTTTTTAAAGTGAGGGAGGAAGGAATGCGTGCTTGGTTGCCATTGGCCTGCTTGCACTGTTGGTGTATGGTGGCATAAGAATGTGAGACTCAAGTTGTTTCAGGGTGTTTTGGTGAACTACAAAATAGCAGGGAGGGAGTTATGTGAATAAAATGTATACAAAGCCACCAGTGGCATCACTGTAATTTGAGAAGGAAAGGATGCAAAGCATATTAGTCAAATCAGGCCTACTATTGATTTGTCAAAGTAAATAAAAAAATCTGGGCCTATCATTGAGCCTATTTTTGCCCTCACTGACTGAAGTTATTTAGCTATGTTTATTTTGAGTTACAATTGCTTGTAATGCTACCAGTAAGTCATGCGTACCAAGCAAACCATGTAGCACTCACAACACAGACGTTGCCATTACTTCTGGTGACCTTGATTTTGGGAAGTGGTCTACCTCTTTCTTTGTCGCTAACTTAGCACTGTAACTGAATGAATGGAATGCTTTTTGTAATAAGACGTTAACAATGTCCTCCCTTTCCAATGTTTCCATTGTGCATTTAGGATCTCGCTATCGCAGATTTCACTTGCGCTGCGTCTCGACTGAGCACCGCGGCAATGCAGACCGGGTTTGTTATCGATAGCGTTGCCAGATTGGGCAGATTTCCCGCCCAAAGATAATTGTCCCAGCCTAACATGGTTAAAAGTAGCCCAATTGGGTGGGAAATATGACCAATCTGGCATCACTTCTCAACGTCCAGGGATCCTGCTTATTGGTTCATAGCGCAGACGGATAGATTTTTGCGCGACTCAGACCCCTTAAGGTCCCACCCACTCAGAGGAGGACTTTCCTCCTCTCTCCCATTGAAACCCATGTTACCCACCGGCCGCCAGTACTTTCGGGGAAATGAATGGGAGTCAACGGAGGCTGCGGGAGGACGTTCCTCCCTGAAGTAATTGTCAATAGGCGATAGGGGGTGCTAATGTCCCTTTAGCCAGGGAAACGCACATTATATATTCAAAGGCAATAAAGTCATATTTAAGGGCATTAATTCATTACAATAGTCTGGACAATCTACATTTTTATTCTCAACAATGTTAGGGAGGATCTTCCTCCCTCTCCTCAATGGAGAAGCCTCCACTGATATATATATATATATATCCATACATACACACACACGTATATAAATATATATTTTTTTTATTTCTTAAGAATATCATCAGCATAAAATGATAGGTCAAAATCTTAATGAACACAGAACAATAAGAAATAAAAGACCAAAACGATTTCCCAATGTTTAGTTGGAATGTGGGCAAAAATGAATCAGATAAATTCTTGCTTGTGACATATATGTTCGCATAAACATTCGTCCATTGTAATCTCTCGCATCAATCACTTGCAAGTCCACCTAGTTGGTGATATGTGATGGTTTATTTGCCGGATATATATTTAGGGTGTCTTCTATGTGTGCCTTACCTGCTGTGCAGAGTCTGTATCTCGCCCAGCATGTCCCCTTGGCTGCTGTAGCGTTGCCTCACCTCCAGCATGGCGGCGGGCAGCTCAGACAGACGACCCTTCATGCAGTTCTCTTCCAGACCAGCCTTACCCTGGTTCACCTGCAGAGAGATAGAGACCGTTACCAAACAATAATCCCTTCTTTAAATAAGCCATCTGCTGTGGTCCAGGACAGACGCAGGGAGAATTGAGCCAAAGATTTGACATAAAAATGATTGATTATCTTTATCTATCGATTAAACACACGTCCATTAACCTGCAATTTGAATCGGTCATCAGGGCACCAGGTGATTGACAGCTTCAAAGGCAACAGATCATTGGAGACCTGGCCTCCAGCGAGGAGGGGCCTCTGTTCCACAACCAGCTCTGATTGGTTGGACTGCAGCAACTTGGTCTGCATGAGGTCCTTTGTGGCCGACGTGCAGCCTCGGAGCCTGGTGGATGTTTCAGATTAATTAACAAACACTCACATAAGATATAAAACACAGATGCTAAAATACATATAGTAGTAAATAATCACGTCGGCTATTTGGTTGTCATTTAGTGTCTGGATATGCATACATTTTAAATTGGCAGTCAAACAAGGAAACTTTACTGTTTGGGATTAAGAAATAGGAAGGCTTTGATTTATAATTTCCAAGTAATTATTTCCCTTCAGCATGACCCTGGCCGTTCTCTTATTAATTTATTTTATCACTCACTCTTCTGCTACTTTTTGCCATTTGTCGAGAAAATTGACTGCTGCCTCGGACTCAGCCTTCAGAATTGCCAGTTGACCGTCACACACATGCAAAGCATTGTAGGATTTCTGTAGCGCCATCTCCAGCTTTTTGCTTTGATGCTTCTGTTGAGTTATGAAGAACCAAAGAATCAAGTATTTGAACTGAACTGCAACATTAATCAGCCATTGTTTGTTATTGGACTTGATAAATTACTAACGATAAATAAATTATGAAAAGGATCTATGATTAATTTATCTCCAGATCATTGAAGCCCTAGCTCAAGTGCATGTTCACCTTCTCCGTCAGCTCCTTGACTAGATGCACGAGTCTTAGTCGCTTGCTGACGATCTGCTCTTCTCTCGTCAGCAAACCATCAATCAGGACCTCTATCTCCTCTTCCACGAGTCTGGTCTCCGCCTTCAGGGCCTTCCATCTTGAACACGCCTTGCTGTCTTCAATTATAAACAGATGGGCATTTTCTTTAAATGCAATTCCACATTCTTCAGCGCAGTGATTCTTAGGCTATCTTTGCAGTTTACCCTACCCAGTAAGAAGCAGCTGATAATATTACTGCACCAGTGTAGCATTACAGGTAGCCTATAATCACAGCGTATATATTATAAACCGTTGCTTGTGGCCAAAATGTACAGCTATCGTGTTCTATCACTTTTCGAACCTTTTAGAGACAAGATTCATGACTGTAAAACCATGCAACTGCCTACAAGGACACTGCTTAGGAAAAAGGAAAATTGCAAAAGGAAATGAAACAGCAAGATGAGCTAAATTTAGTCATTTTTTATTTTGATCCATAAGAGGCCCTTTAAATGTGAGAGGAACAAAGAAAGGGGAGAGGTCAGCCTACCAGGTTTGGGTGGGAAAGACTGTGTCAGTAGCTGCTGTAAAGAGTCTGACCCCTCCAAATCGGACAACATTGAGTCAAAGACAGACATCTGTCTCCATAGAACCTTCTTGATGCGACGGTTGTCCTACACGTACACACACAAAACAGAGACATTGAATAAACAACATTGATGTGTTTATTTTCCACACAAATAGGAACTTTTAAAATCATCAACAAATCCACCAATCACAAAATTGGAAAACTGAAAGTAAGTGATGTACACTTGACAAGATGGAGACCTCCATAAGCCATGACAAGTAAGTATACTTTGTAAACATACGATCAGTTGTAGAAGCATCCTGTCCGCCTCCACATATTCAGACTGCTCCGGGTCCCCATAGAGGTCCAAGAATGCCGGGTCACATCTCTCCAGAACCCTTTAATAAATATAAGTATAGATCTTGCGTTAAATAACCAAAGACATCAAGATGCATTTGGTCAATGGATCATCTCTTCTTAATACATCCATCTTGGCTGTAAATGTAGTTCTGAATAAAACATTAAACATTAAGCTTGAACATAACCGTGGCTTCCGTAGGTTGCTCTAAATGGAATGCATTAACATTAATAATACACAACTTATGTTCAAGTATTTATATATACGATTAATCGTGCACTATGCCGCTTTTCCACCGCACATGTAGCTCGACTCGACACGACACGACACGGTAGCAGCACGGGTG
The DNA here is from genome assembly GCF_031168955.1 of Gadus macrocephalus. NCBI lineage: Eukaryota > Metazoa > Chordata > Actinopteri > Gadiformes > Gadidae > Gadus > Gadus macrocephalus. Next base: position 13,937,932 of record NC_082383.1, on the reverse strand, counting down.
CTTTTCCACCGCAAAAAGTACCTCCTGGACGTGGGCGGGGTCGGCTGCGCGAAAGGGCCGTGACGTATTTGTGTACGCGACGCAAACAACACATACGCAACCCACACATGGACAGAACCCACATAACAACAATGGAGGACATCGATCACATTACTATTATTAGCTGGCATGTTGAAGAAGTTGGAGAAGTGGAACATGTTGGCTGCGGCGCTGCTATGGATGTTACCAGCATGGTTGCCATGTCGCTCTCGTGACTTCGTCACACTCTCTGGCCAATCAGTCGCCGGCCGTCTGCCGACGTCACCTTTTAGCATCGGCTCAGCTCGCTTGGAACCTAGAGCGAGTAGGTACTAGAAAAAGCAGCCACTTCAGGTACCAGATACCATGGTACCGCGGTGGAAACGCAAAAAATGCGAGCTGAGTCGAGTCGTGTCGAGCTGGTACCATGCAGTGGAAAAGCGGCATAAGGTTGAACCGATCTCAATAGTACTTTAATTACAGGTATGCAGTACATAAAGATATGCCGACAATAGAAGCTCCACAAACACAACAAGCACTGTCAAAATAATAGATAAAGATACTAATACAAACAGGTGTAATTTGACAGTTAAGAATCGCAGTAGCCCAAGTGTTTACGTTGTTTTAGGGATATCCCCCAACTGTTCACACGGATGGAATAATTGAGAGAAAGAAATTGTCAATACACAATAATTAGCAGAAATAAGGAAAAGACTGGAACCACTACGTTCGAAGCCATTGTTTAAAGCCATAAAATGTTTGCCCACATCACTAAACAACCTTACAATTCGACATTAAAATATTCATAGTAGCTATTAATTGTTAGCCTCTATAGCTAAGCCAACCTTTGCTGTCTACATCACTGCCACCCTCTTAGAAAACTTAATCCAAATATAAAGTATTGAACTAAGCTTTAACCACATGTCATTGTTAACATCGTTGATATGCTATGTTTGTTTAATAATAGACTGTATACAAAAATGACTTACGATTGAACAGTCGCCATTTGTATTTTCAAATATCTTCTTCTTCTTCCTTTAATTTCCGGCAGACTGTATGCCTTTGCGGCACATTGCTGCCATCTACAGGACAAAAATAAAACTAAAACAAAATTCCAAACCGCAATCAGTCCATTTTTATCTGTCGAGTGGCCGCCATAAATTCCAGCACAGCTTTTACAATCCCACGCTGGTCCTCGATGGGACCCAGAAGGCTCCTCAGAGTAACGGGTGTTGTGCCCACCGCTACATACAGCCGTTCCCTCTCCAGTGCGAGTCCTGCACACTCCATCAGGACATGTTCCACTGTTTGGTTTTTGCCACACTCCCCACACAGTCCATCCTCATGTTTCCCAATTTTGTGTAAGTCCCATGCTAGTCCACAATGCCCCAACCTCAGTCTGGTCATCATGACTGTATGCCTCCTTTCTTTTCCCAGAAAACACTGGCTCCTTGTGACTGACTTCTGCAAGCTGTAATAATGCCTCCCCTTCTTTTCCCGATCCCACTCCTCCTGCCACACAGCCATGATGTTCCTCTTTATGATTGACCTACACTCAGTTAACCCCAGCCTCACTATTACGTCCACCTTTTCCCTTCTTAAAGCCCTTTTCGCTGCTCCATCAGCTAGCTCATTCCCCTCTATCCCCACATGGGCTGGGACCCACAAGAACCCCACTAACTCTCCCACCTGCTCAATCCTGTGCATCAGGGTAAGAAGCTCCACCATGAGGTCCGACCTGGCTCCAAGCCCTCCCTCCTTCAAGGTCATCAGCACTGATGCAGAGTCAGAACATATCACCACTGGGCCTGGCCTCACCTCCTCCACCCACTGCATAGCCCAGATTATAGCAAGTAGCTCTGTGGTATAAACTGAAACCCCCTCAAACAGTCGCTTATACCTGCTCACATCCAAATCTGGGATGCAAAAAGCAAACCCAGACTTCCCAGTTCTTGGGTCTTGGGCCCCATCCGTGTAAATTTGAATGTACTGCCCCCAAGTGTTATTTAACCTTTCCCTTACAAATTTTCAAATATCGGCAGGGCAACTCTGCTATGATTGGTTTGCAGAGAGTGATGCGTCACTTCCGACCAATCATTTAGCCATTCACATACCCGCTTTCTGTTCTAGGAATTTCTGAGAATAAAGTATATTCAACGAAGCCAAACAATTGTTCTTACATCGTCTATTAAAAACAACGTACTTTCTTCCTTATTAATAAAACATCTAGCTACATGACCCCCCCCCCTAATTTCTGAGATGTTGATCATATATGCACAACACACACAGCAGTGCATTTCCGCTAACATTCATTCGTGCGTGGGGCTAAGCGCAATATACAGGGATTTGCTTCAACAACCATACACCTATCGTCTTTTGTTTTTCTGCAAAATGCATCGCAATTTTTCCCTTGTAAAGGTTAGAGACAAATTGGACGGGCACAGATATGACTTCAAATCCTAAAGGTGCAACGAATGGACCAATACATTTGACAGGTATGGTTGATGCAGACTTCATGTTTTGGTGATGAGCTTGCAAGCCTTGGCACGGGATGCTAAAACTAGCCTGCAGGTTAGCCACTTAGCTAACTATGATGTTCTCTTTTTAATACTATAATGACATTGTCATTATCAACGATTCCTACGTATGTTGTTATATTAAATGGTGTAAGAAAATGAATTAAATTGAATAACAAAAAATTGTCTTGCCTTAAAACTGCAAGTATTTTCGATTTCCAAGCTAGCCAAGCAGCAGTGGTGGAAAACAGGCCATTATTTAACGTATCTGAGGCTTTTATTGACGCTATCTTTGATATCCAATTCAGTATGGAACCTTAATCGTCGGTTATTACATTAGGTTACTATTCATACATTTATTTATAAACCGTTACGTACTGTACTTCGAGGTAGAACCATGCATATTTGCTTTTTTGGCTAGTTGCAGTTTAGAGCCCGTTGCAGTTAATTACTTTAAATAGCATGTTCTCAATTTATTGTTAATTTAAAAAAAAATGTATTGCTGCTTTTACTGCTTTTGTTTCGTTTGCAATAATATTTAGTGTCTCAAAAGCTGAATGATGGATCAATCTTTGGATAACATGTTGCAATTATTAACCTGAAATTCTTGTCTGTGTGTGTTGCAGGGTGACCCAGCTGTGTGTATATTGTAACAAATTGTAACAATATTGGGGCTTACAGTTAAAAGGCAGAATGCCCATCCCTCCCCCTCCTCCTCCGCCAGGGGGTCCCCCGCCACCCCCCACCTTCAGCCAGGTAAGCTCCCCCCTCCCCTCTTTCCGTTATACAATGACAAAATAGCAACCAACTGTCCAAATATTGACACATGCTTGATCTGGTTGCTCTAATGATTTTAATGCTGGGACGTCACTAAAAACCTCCAGGCAGTGGGTTGTACTGTTTATTGATGGCAGACCATTACTTAGTGTACTGCGTGATATCCTGGTTTCATAACTGACTTAAATGTTGAAAGCAAAGCAAAATGAAAGGAGGAAGTTAGCCTTCAAAAATATTTTCTAATGTTAAAAAATGGATAGAATGTGTATAATCTTAAAGAACCATCATCAGAGGTATTATTAGATGTGATAGGGCAAGATACTCAGTATTGTAACATACCACACACATTCTTGTCCTATCCTGAATTTGTAGAGAATTGATTTAACATGGGCAGGGGAAAGCTAAATGGGAAATGCCATGGCCGTCCACACACGGCCATGGCATTTATGATTGCCATTTTGGAAAAGCAGTTCACGAACTGCTGGAGGAGCTTAAATATTTCAGAGATGTGATAAAAGGGAAAAATCCCTGTATGAGCTGTGTGCGACGGCCGTGATCAGGCATTTTGGTTCCACACTGGCTTGTGCAGTTCCCACAAGGCGGCTATAAATAATGTTTAAGGGGTCGATTCCCACTGTGGCCCACTAAGAATGTAAGCAATCTTGGTATTGCAAGAGGATAAAAACGGAATATGCATCTGTAGCAACATGTGCCCTCCCTCCTCTTTATTTCCCTTGACATCCGTAAATTCCCGTCAGGCCAACACGACCCCTCCCAAGCTGAACCGAGAGGAGGCCAAAGGTCGTGGTGCCCTGCTCACAGACATCTGCACTGGCACCAGGCTGAGGAAGGTGGCGGTGGTGGACGACCGCAGTGCCCCGCAGCTAGAGAGTAAGAGCCCAAAGACATCAAAGTCCCAAACACCAGCACCAACAGACCACCCATACATACGGTTATACCAATACTTAAACCTACAACAAAAACAGCAGCCGCAGCAGGCGTCACTGTCGGACGAACAGAAGAGGGTGACCGGCGATAGGAGCGCTTCCTTTTCACTCCAGCGTAAGGACACTCGTTGCTCTTTCTCAAAAGCAGGCTTCATGCAAGATGGGCTAGGAACTGTGTTTAGCCAGTTTGGTTTTTTGGGACTATTTACCAAATTGCAGTTTAGGAGTGGTTTTAAAAGTTATGGTTGATTAGTATTTCAACCTTTTCGAAAATGTCATCTCCATGGCTGATAGACTGAACTACTGCCGTGTTATGGAGGCAAGCGGCCATTTGCATCGTAGTTGATGCAAATGATTTAAAGAATGACAAGGCAAATGATTTTTGACGATGAGACTGATCATCAGGGCCCTCCCACCTTTGCATGGATTACTAAAATAGGGACATGAATATATTGTAGCCAGTCATTTTAAGTTATAAAGTCAATTACTTTTCATCATTATTATTATTAGTTACATTTTAGTTTTTTTGGCATTTTGGGGTACTAGAGTCTCTATATTCCATAATTCTAATTTACACAAAATATATCAACTGGTTAAGAAATAAATATTCGACACATAGGATCTTCCAATTTAAATCTTATGATCATATAAGAACATTTTAAGTCAACGGTCCATTTGTGCTCAACAGAACAGCTGTCCCCACTGCAAAACAAGTTGGATTAGAATATAATTTTAGCAAAAGAAATTCAATAAAACATAATCAACAGTATCCTTAGACTGGTGATATTTTACATTTGAACAAATACATTTGCAATACATTTGAACAAATGATTATCAACTTATCATCTAAATTCCAAATCCTTCAGGCCTAACCCTTATGTACACATACTTTTAGAAACATTTTTACATGAACATTTCCCCATGTGACCACTGTTTCATGCACATTTTGTATGTTTTTGTCGAGTAAGTCTTCCACTTTACTTTTTAACTGTCTCTTCATGACATACTTACTTAAAAATTCTTCATAACTTGTCATTCTCTTGTTATAAATCTTCATATGTCTATGCCATTTTAAAAAGTTTGGGGATTTATATTTTGTTGCTTGCCTATTTTTTGCTGTTTTCTCACAATTAAGTCAGGTGTCGACCTAATACGATAATACGTGTCCAATTTGTGGGTGGATTTTTGGGTAGTTCTATTTAAGAATCACAGCATTTATTTAGATAAACGTATGTCTATAGATTATTAATGAAACAACTGGCTAAAACAAAGCTGTGAGCATCATGCATATAAGCTATTCTTACTTGGCATGCTAGTTTCTGTCTGCGAGCTTGAAGGAATGACGGTGGGTGGGAAGAAGTTGTGTCGAGGCATAAATCATGCCACTGTTAATTTGAAATAACTTCTTTATTAACGTCTTCAAAAAAACTTTTATTTAACCAAAAACACATATAAAAACATATATGCATATAACATTGTGTAAAATGTTAATGTAAAGGTTAAATGTCAGCTTGTCATACTTGAATACAGTTAAATAATTTCCCTAACATGACTTTCACTATATCAATGCTGCAATCTCAACTCTTCTTCCTCTTCCTCCCAATTAACTGCCGCACCGCTCTGTGATGTAACTTTAACTTGACGTCAATTGATGCTCTCCCACTGTTTTGTGTGTTGAATATCACGCTGTCCTCGTGACGCCCGGCGGAGCAGCCTGCCACCGTAAACAATGACCTCACTTCTACTGTCGTGTCTCACTGCATCTTGTTTCATCGTCATTCCACCTAACCTCCATGTTAAACACAAAAACCTCCTTCATAGAAACATTCGTAAAATGGTAGTGAGATGTTGGTAGTGCTACTTGGCTAGTCATGCTTAAAGGTTGCATCGCATTACGATTTTCACATTTGTAAAACAAAATGAAGTGGTTTGTTTAACGTTTAAAATAAAATGTTTAAAACAAACCAACGAGTACAGTTGTACTCGCATGTTTTTATTATTTTAGCAAAAAGTGTAAAGCCAAGGCATGGGTAGCTTGCAGCCTGAGCTTGCCAATGTTAAAATCGTACAGATTCAACCTTTAACGATAGTGTGCTGTTGAAAAGTGCTAAGCTTTCCGCTAACTGCGTGAATCTTTCTTCCTAGAACCGAAAGGAGGCGCTTCTGGGACCGGGGGCGGCAGTAGGAGTGGAGCGGGTAGCCCCTCGGGCTCTGTTCCACCAATAGGGGGGCTCTTCCAGGGCGGGGTCCCCAGACTTCGGCCGGTCGGCGGTAAGTAGCCCACTGTCGGCTGACGAACCTGGGAGGGGGGGGGGGGGGACGATGTCTGGAAAGCGTAAGTGCAAGAGTTAATATTTCTTTGTTCCTCAGACGGTTCTTCAGGTCGCTCCCCCACCACTCGCGGCGCGGCCCCCAGGCCCCCCAGTCATCGCCCCGACGACGCAGAGAGCCCCTCCCCCCAGGCCATGTCGCCCACAGAGCCGGGCCGTGCCCACCGCCCGTCGCTCCCGAACCTCGCCGCCTCCCCCTCGGCGCCCTGCTCTTCCCCCTCCTCGGCCGCCGCCTCCCCCTCCGGCAGCATGAAGCACTCCTCCTCTGCCCCCCCCCCTCCCCCTCCCCCAATCTGTCGCCGCGGAAACGCGCCCTCCCCTCCCTCCTCCTCGTACAACCGGGAGAAACCACTGCCCCCCACCCCTAACAACACCCCGCCCTTGCCCGCCAAGCCGCCTCCGTCGCCCGGCAACAGCAGGCGGCCCCCGACCTCCGGCGGCAACTCCGGGGGCTCCTGCTCCTCCCTGGCCCCCCCGCTGCCCCACTACCGGCTCGCCAACGGGCCGTCGGGGGCCACGGGGCTGGAGGCTGCGCCGGACCTGCCCCAGCGGCACAATTCCCTCGGCAACAAGAGGCAAGCTCCCTCCCCGGGGGGCCACACCCCCACCAGAGGCCCCGCTCCTCCACCTCCTCCTGCCTCTCCCACCCCTTCCCAGCAGGGCGGCTCCAGGCCTCACCTACCGGTCAGAGAGCCCCCAGGCAGAGCCACAGGTAGGGGGCACTGTTCTGGGTTCAAGCCCCAATGTCCACAGCTTCCCTGTTGGTGTCTTGGGGCTTGAGCAAGACGCCCAAGCCCCTAGCAGCTCCTTAATAACACACACAATAACATGATATGTATTGTAAGTGGCTTTAGTTCAAAGCATTTTATAGATGACAAATGCTAATCGATAATGATTACTTCACTGATGCCGGAAGAATTACATTTATTTTGTTCGGGCTATCCCTTATATATATATTGACATTTGCACTGCTTAATATCAATGATTTGCACATCACTGCCCATGGTAATCTCTCTCTCTCTCTCTCTCTCTCTCTCGCTCTCGCTCTCTCGCTCTCTCGCTCTCGCTCTCTCTCTCAGCCCCACCCGTTCCCGCGTCCTTAAGGACTGGCAGCAGAGAGGCCCCGCCTCCCCCTCCCTACAGGGCACACGGTAGCCCCTCCCTGTCCTCTGACCCCCCTACCCGGGGGAAGCCCCCTCCTCCCCCATCCCGCACTCCTGCTGGTCCTCCCCCGCCTCCCCCTCCCATCCGCAACGGCCACTCCTCCTCCTCCTCCTCGGCCCCGCGCTCCTTCGTCGGTGAGTGCGTTGGCCCTGTCCCTATGTCTCTTCCTTTGTTTTAGAATATTTTTCTGGAACCCATTTGGTTTCACCTCTCTACCTTCGTCGGTGTAAGTTACCTTGACGTGTTCACAGGGAAATTCATCGATTAGTGGCAAGAACGGTTCATTGGGCCAAGCATGAATCGTGTGTGTGTGTGTGTGTGTGTGTGCGAATAATGAGAAGTAATGCATGTAAACCCACTGCTTTTCTCTCAACACAGATGATTTTGAATCAAAGTATTCTTTCCATTCACTTGACGACTTCCCTGCTCCAGAGGAATACAGGCACTTTACTAAAATCTACCCCAGCAAGGCCAACAGAGGTACACACACACACACACACACACACACACACACACACACACACGACTCATGCTTTGTGATTTAATATTGTCCTTCATGTGTTTGTTTGTTTGAAGTTCCGATAATGAGAGGAGCACCCCCCCTGCCTCCAGTTGGAAGGTGAACCCAGAAGGACCCGGACTTCAGGCCCTTACCTGGCTATTATGCACGCACTCACAATAAAACACTACATTTCATACCCTGGCGGATGCAGACAAGCACACACACTTGCATATAAGAGTTATGCATGCCAACCGAATACATGCAACAGTTCCAGAGACCTGCACAGCCACAACACACATGCAAAGGCAAACATAACACACAAAGCTACCGAGACAACCACACACGCAAACAGAAACATTTCCCTTGAATGACACTGTATGTGAGGCATGCTGCCACGATTCATTCACAAGAGACACATCAACACAAGTGGAGAACGGGGGGCAGCTTCAGTGAAGTCAGCAGGATGACGCTGACTCCCATACGCACAGCAACTTAAACAGCTTTTGGTGGAAAAATATGAATGGGTCTAGTAACCGTGGCTGGCTCGCCCATTCACTGGCCTGCTTGTCAGGGAGCCTGTTGCCATCCTGTTGCCATGGAGAATAACCAACAATCTCCATAGTAACACTCTCGCAGGTCAATGGCAGGACCTTGCATGCCAAGAAGTGTGCAGAGCCTACTGGGAGCTAGAGACTTGTAATGGCCCTTTTCTCCATTTTAACTCAAGAGTACAGTTTAAAAAAGAAAAGAAAATGCAGCTGTCCAAGTCCCTGGAAACTCAATCGTTGGATCAAATCACACGTGCACCCTGCCTCGTCCTCAGCTATGAAGTGTCCTTGTTGTGAGTCCACCTGCTTTAGTCGAAACCTCCACAGTCAGCTTCGGGCTGTTGGTGCTTTGCAGCACCAAGCGTATTATTCCTGCATATCGTCTGCCGATTGGTTGGCACACTGATGGCAGCCACTGCCTCATTTTAATCCACTTGAAGGGGAAATTCTTGTCTGCCCTTGACTTAAAAATAAATATGTCCACAGGGGACATTTTCTTTGGGGATAATCTTACACCGACAAAGTATCTGTTCCAACAGACTTGCAACAAAGATTGACCCAGTAGTTTTCGGAATAGAAAGGGGCGAAAAGGGCCAGTGACCATGTTAACTGTGAAGGTGTAGGCCCCTCTTGTGTAAGACATGTACACTACTAATACTGCACCATTCAAGAGGAGGGGTACCAGGTACTAGCCGGGCACTGCAGAGAAGAAGACTCTTCTGATGACATCACCATGGCAGGGTTGATGATGTCATGGCGGATCATCTCTCAGACTTCTAGTACTGGAAGGGATCCGCAGGGACACAGCAGCCAGTGGAAATGTGTTGCAGATTCATGGGAGCAAAACAAAACTCCCTGTATACTTTTAATGATCTTGCCTTGACCTTAATGCTGGACTATATTACAGGGAACCAGTGTGCGGTTTTATAACGAAAATCTTGCAGGGAGTCTTTGGGAATTGGAACGCCTCACATCACCATGGAGACTGCCCTAGAGCTGGGATTGGAACGCAGACCATGCCGCAAGCATCCACTGGTGAGGCGGCACACACAGCACAAGTAGACAGGAAACCCAACTGTCAGCAGATTAACGTTTTGGGAGAACTGAGAATCTTCAATTGGATTTTTTTTTTTCTTTAAGTGCCAAGCACGGCAGTGTTTAACTACAAACCTTACGAGACCGTATGACAGACCTCAGATATTGTCGTGGTAACCTTCAAGTGTGTGTGGGGGGGGGGAGAGATTGAGTTGATGAGGGGATGTATTGACAAATGGGGAAGAAATAGGATCGTTTTCTTGATTCAAGTGTTGTCTATTTTTGGTTGCTCGCTCTTGAGGAAAAATCCCTCAACGCAAAGGAACCGGCTCCTCATATCATCTCCCCTCGCCTCCCCGTACTTGCTAACAGCTTAACAAAAACAAAAAAAAAGACTCAAACTGACGCATGTCTCCGATCAGTCCATCTGTGTTCTAACAGCATGAGAGTCCGGTCTCTTTAGTGCAGTGTTCTAATCCCAGCCGGCTTCACCCCTTTAATTTTCTTTTTGAGTTGAACTCATTCTATTCCATTTCCGGTTGGTTATCAAATGTTGCTTTGTGTTCAATAACAATGACTTGAGTGTCTGTAGCTTATTAATCAGTAATTGAACAAGGCGTGTGTGTGTGTCTGTTAGGGGACTTTGTATGGTGTGATTTCTGTGATCATACATTTACAGCATAAAAAAAAAAAAAAAAGAAGCCGGGAAGTGTTAATCTTTTTATGTTCCTTTAATGCACAATGAAGTCTGAAAGGTTTTTGTTTTTTATTCTCTAATTTCTTTGAAAGACTACCATACTAGAAGAGGGGAACTGTTCCTGAAAGTATTTCTCAAAAATCCCTTGCTCAGTTAAAGGGAGTGTATCAATAAAATAGGATAAAACAATGCATTCAGTGTTCACGGCTACTTAAATCAAAAGGAAAGGTGGTTGAGTGAAAACACATTGTTAAAGTGTCTGGTAAAATGTTGGAGGAGGAGTTTGCACTGAAACCTACCAGATCTTTTGGGCAGGACCCTGAAGACTGTTCTCTGGCCCCAGGATCCCCCCGGGACCTGCTTCTTATTTTGTAGGGTTATTTTGACGAGCATCGTGGCTCCATGTTTTTTTCAAAAGGCTTTGAGTGTTGTGACATGATGTTACTGTGAATATGCCACTGAGGAAGTTGGTTGTTTGTTCTTTTTGTACAGATATATTTGCGAGACCAAGGAAGGAGGTTGAGGGAGTGGCTTAGTGGTCATATTCCTTGACAGTTAACTAAACTGCACAGATTTATGGCCATTATATTATGGGGTTGAGATTTAAAAAAAAGTGCTTGTCTGTAACCACTTTTCCACTGTAGTCTCCTACCCGTGTAGCTTGTCGACAACACTCATCCCTTTTAAACAACAATTTAATTGGTCTTCCTTTTTTGGGGGGCCAATTGTCCTAATTTTGTCCTCCCTTGGTTAATTTGTTTGCCTTATGAAATGCTTGCTTGTTGATTCAGGAATTGTATAGTCCTAATAGGCTTAGATAAAAGTAATAACCGCTTAGTTAGTCCAATATGTATACATAATAATCTTGTATCGTTCGGACTTAACAAAAATGGAGGTATGGTGTAACTGTTTTAAGCATTGCAGAACTAACATAAACAAATCTATTTTCACCCCCGTCTCTCATTGTGTATCTGCATTTTCCCTAATTGAGAGATGCGGTAATTCGTTGTACACCAAAATGCACACTCTTAATACCCTTCTTCTTCCTCCACATTTCATTGCCAAGATCTTAACCATCGATCATAACTCAGCCAGATGTTGTACCAATGCAGATAACATGTCTGATTAAAAAACGTAAATGTCTAAGTGGCTCAACTGTTTCTTTTTGATCCATCACATAAACCATGTTCCATGGCTTGGTAGAACTGTAGGCAATCCATTTTTTGGAATTGAGACCGGGGGATAGTGTTCCAGACATATCTTCAGAGATCACCTACCAGTCTCACATCGACGTAAACAAACACTTGCGTTACGTCCACTACAGTAGACGTACTGTCTACAACGGGTGCAAACCGCACTGCCGGACAGTAACGATACCCTGTGGCAAATGTGTATAATGTCATGGTTAAGGACAACATGGTATGGTTTATATGGTGACAAACTACGGCCATGGTTAGTGTCAATCCCTGAGTGTTTGGTTTGTTTTTCCACCACACATGGTCGAAAAAGTCAAAACACGCACAAATTATAGAATATGCAATACGTCTAAATATATTACTCAATCTAAATCCTAAATCTAAATGCTTAATCTGAAGATCAATCGTACAGATAAATTCAATCTTTATATCTAGATCCTATCCCAATTAGGATATATGTTGAAGATATTTAGGATTTCGATTTAGAAATCAGATTTAGCCTTTAAACATAGGATTTAGATTTAGATATAGCCGAAGATTTAGATATAAAATGTAGATTTCGATTTAAAATATAATTCTAATTTTATATATGTGAAAAAGTGACATGTCAATTGCAGTGTACTTTGGAGAGACGTTTATTTGCTAAAACTGTAAAAAGTCAAAGACGTTTTTGAGCAGCAAAAGTTTACAAACGACATCCCATAATTTACAGGCCATATCAAGAGATGCCCTGATTGGTCTTTTTGTTTTTTTTTAATGATATGGACGACTGTAAACAGCACCATTCGGATAGTTATTCCCTTTACCTTGACCAAGATTTTGTTACAGAAACGGCTTGAAATGACCAGCAGAGGGTAGTGTTACATTTTCAGGAGTCTAATATCTAATCATGTCAATCAAACTGTTTCCGGGTTCATGGGTGATGTTTACCGGAAGAAACAATACAGCATGCTCCATGTGCAATATACTTGACTGCATAGGACAGGCAAAAAAATCTATAAGGTTTTCATTTAATGCAACTTATTTAGTTTCCGTTTTCGGCATATGGTTTTAACATCTTATTTATAGTTTGGGAAGTGTAGATTGTAAATCATGGAAGAAGTTATTAAGTTACCGCAGTCGGATGAAAAACCTAAAATCAAGAAGAGGGTGCGCGTACCAGCATACAACCCAAAACAAGAGCTTATAAAAAGACAGAGAAACGTGAAGAATCTGACGGTTTTAGGGGAAAATGACGCATCTGTCAAACTATTGGAGGACCTCGTTTTCGGTGCAGAGGATGAGTTGGTTGAGAGACTCATTGAGGTGGGCATTTTTCTTAATTGTATCCAACCAGCACACAGTTGGTATTCATTGATTAAACCACAGCGTTCGAAGTGTTTAACAGCTAGACTGTACTGCTCTGATTCATTGTCTCCGCTAATCATGATCTATTTTTTATTACATATTATAACTGAGCATATAACATGGGCATACAAGTCAATCTGTTGTTTTATAAACATGGTGTCATAGAACACAAACTAAAAACATTTCTGTTAAGATTCTTGTCAATATCCGCAGACATATAAGTTATTAACAGTATAACAGGCTTAATAGCATTTTTTTTTTTACCCAATACAACAAGTACATTACACTTTCTGTACAAACGTCTAATCTCCCCTGCTGGGCTTTAACAGGACAAGCAAGGGGCGTCATTATTAGATGACGATGATGAAGATGAAGGTGACTTGGACGACCCAGAAGTGGAGAGCGAGGCTCATCTAAAGGTCCCATCAGCCAAGAAAGCAGCCTGGGTTGATGACGATGACGAGCGCATGGAAGAGTATGTAGAATGTGGGCGATATGCGCCATAGGTTTTAATGGACATAATCAAAGCCTTGAGCTAGGCACTTTTCATGTAGAATCTCCTTTTGTGCGCTGTCTACTTACGAATTTCCCTGATTCATTTTACACTCTGTCAGGTTGTCGATATTATAAACTTGGTTGTGCATTCTTTCAGAAATTCTTGGGAGTTACATTTTTTATGTATTTTTTGATTGTCTCAGTCTCATGTGATTGGCAGCAAGTATTCATCGCAATCTTTCAGAGAAATAATGGAGCCCTGACCGTGGAGGGTTTAATTCTAAAAGCTCATGGTTGGGGGGGATGCTTTTTTTTGTTGCCATAGGTACATTACTTCCAGCAAACAACTTCCAATTTCTCTTCTTTATTCTAGGCCATCTTTGTTTCCATTGATTTGTTGATGTTGACTCTGAGAATTATTTCTAGAGACTTACGGACCCCTAGCAAAACTCAACTTAAAAAGCAGATGCAGATTGCATTCAATGTTATTATGTCTGCTCTCGCCACCAGTCACCTCCAGTCTGTCCCTTAATATCTTCCCCTACCTTCCTCTATCCCTAGAGTGGACATGAGCCATCGCTTCCGTAAGTACCTGACCAAAGGAGAGGCAGAGTCAAAGATGACAAAGCAGAAACTCCAGCAGAGGATGACGGAGCAGTAAGCGCGCACACACACACACACGCATGCGCACGCGCGCGCGTTCTCTCTTGTATATTTTGTAATTGTATTGTCCTCATCCCTGTTTGTTCCTAACTACTCACGCCCTGATTTTCCCCCAGGTTTCAGAAGTCAATGGGAGGAAAGCCAACCTGGGCTGAGGTCAAAGTCAAGAAGAGCAAGAAAAAAGGTTCCCCCATTGCTGCATTCTTTTGAAGCTTTTCCCTTATTAAACAAACAAGAGACTCAAGTTAGGCGTCATTCGATATTGATTCGCTAATGCACAACATTATATCCTCACCATATACATAGTTTACATACATTGGAATATAACATCAATGTATCTTGTTCTACCACCGTTTCAGGCGATGATAGCGAGGAGGATGAAGATGAGGATGATGACGATGACCTGCTGAGGAAGACTGGGAACTTTGTGGCGGCCTCTGAAACCCTGCCATCGGGGACCCTACGGGTCAGTACTGTCTGTCTGTCTGTCTCGACAGGCCGGGGAGTGGTGAGCCCTCTCTCCTAACTCCTCTTTACCCGTGAATGCCTTCCTTCAACAATCTGGTCCTCAATGTGCGGGAGACAAAGGAAGGCTAAAAGCTGCCGCCACCTCCCTGAATCCATCCACAGGTTTGAAGTGGAGCTTGTCCCCAGCTTTTCATCTTTACCTGCGCCAGCCTACCACCCTCCATATTCTCACCACTTTCTTACGGCCCTCCATTGAGATCATCCTGACCAGCTGCTTCTCAGTTTGGTATGCTTACTGCACAGCAGCAGGCAAGAAAGCCCTGCAGCAGGTCCACAAGCCGGCCCAGCATATCACCGGTACTCCGCTCCAAGCCAGCAAATACATTTACCGGAAACACTGAAAACGCTAGGTCAACAGAGTTCCCAGCCCCTCGAGCCACAGACAAATCTCCCCAAATGCCCTCTGGGAGGCGCTACAGGAGCCCCTGGAAACAGCGTCTAACCTCCAAGCTGTCACCGATCTAAACCAATTACTCTCTTTTTTACTACTGCCTGGTTCACTTTGCATTTGCAGCTCTATTAAAGCTCTCTGTCTGCACAGTTGTGTTGTTTACCATGCCCTTTGCACAGCTCAACCACAGCTCTTTTTTTCTAATTTTTTGCAGTACGGACATATTTACAATGCCATTTGCTCTCACAAATAACCTAAATCGATTTTTTTAAATGCCATGTTTATTTATATTCCCCGCGTAGCCCTCCTTTCGTTAACATTTATGCGTGCACATTGGGTTAATGACAAAGTTTAATTTAAAATGTTTGTCTTACTGATCTTGACAACTGAATGTGCTTGTGTGTCTCTGATCTTAACTTCCAAATGTGTTGTTTATGTCCCTCTGATTGTGCTGAGCAGGTCAAGAAGTGTCTCCATGCCAACGCTGCTCGTCCCTGCAGCGATCAGCTGACCACGGTCCAGTTCCACCCCTCGGCTCAGGTTGTCATGACGGCAGGACTCGACCAGTCCATCTCCCTCTTCCAGGTGCTTCCTCTCTCACTGTCGAGGGACTCCGCACCCTCAGCCTGGTGTTTGATTGCGTTACGCTTCTCTACGTCGTTGGACACTTTGTTGGGTCTTCTCTTTCATTCATGAGCGCTGATAATTAGTTTCCAGCACCCTATGTTGAACTTGTTTTTATTTGATTTTAAGTGAAGAGCTTCTACGGAAACCACGAGGTAAATCAATCTATATTAACTCCATCCTGTCTTCCCCTCCCCCCCCCCCCCCCCCAAGGTGGACGGGAGGACCAACCCGAAGATCCAGAGCATCCACCTGGAGCGCTTCCCCATCCACAAGGCCCAGTTCAGCCGCGACGGCGAGTCGGTGGTGGCCACTGGCGTCAAGAACAAGATGTTCTACATGTACGACATGATGGAGGGACGCGTGGTGCCAGTTTTCTCCGTCAGGGGTGAGGAGGGGTTCTGTGTGGCTGTGGGAGGACCCATGAGAACAGTGGTTCAGCTTTGCATCAACTGGCAGAGCATGACATGAGCGCGACCAGGGTCAGGGGTTCAATTCCCGACTGAGTTCACCCTCGTTCAGAATGCATACACTCCCCGTATGGTAAAATAGGTTTCACCTGGGATAAAACCTATTCTGGAACGGAAGGAGCTATTGAGGCGTGAGAGATTTAAAAGCATGTACCTGTCTAGGGACTCCCAGTTCTTCTCCCAGTTCAAAAGTACTGGGTTTGATCCCGCCCCCCCCCCCATGTCAGCAGACTAGTCCTTGAGCAAGCTCAATCTACGTGCTCATTAATTACATGTATTTGTAATCACTGATTGTCTTTGGGGGAAAAAAACATAGTGACTCAATTAGGTGTTGTTCGCTCTTTCTCTGTGTCTCTCTCTCTGTTCCTGCAGGTCTGAAGCAAGCCAGTGTGAGAGAATTCTCTGTGTCTCCGGAGGGAGACTCTCTGCTGCTCTCCGGGAACGACGGATACCTGCACGTCCTGAAACTCAAGGTGTGTGCTGCCGTTCCGTCATGGGCCAATGGCTTGAGGCGCTCTGCTAGTTTGTCCCCGTGCTACCATGTGTACTCTATTGCAGTTGTTGTTTACGTGGACACAATGTCATCATTTTAATTCACATTATTTAACTCTACTGTACGTCAGAGAATGTACTTTGTAGCTCAACAATGTGGGCAGGACAAGATGCATTTCCATTTTTTCTTGTATATTGTATGCAATGATCGACTGACTCTCACCATCAAATGGTTTGTGTTCCCAAATATTCTTTCATGTTGAAAAGTTTTACTGTTTTGTGTGTATGCAGACAAAGGAAGTGGTACAGAGTTTGAAAATCAACGGCTCTGTAAGCGGAGTGGCCTTTTCTCCCGACGGAAGCAACGTCTTCGCACAATCTGGTAGGTTCTGATTTCCACCTTTTGCTAGCATGAGGACAATCTCTCTCCCGGGGTCCCATCTCTCTGGTAGAAGCATCTCTCTGGTAGAAGCATCTCTCTGGTAGAAGCATCTCTCTGGTAGAAGCATCTCTCTGGTAGAAGCATCTCTCTGGTAGAACCAGCTCACTGGTAGGTGCACCTTTCCGGCAGGTCTGTAGATCTGGGCAACGTCCTTTTTTTGTTTACATAAACATCTGATCTTATAATTTGCTCAAAGTCCTTAAAGTAACAAATCTTTCAAAGAAAATTAAGTTTGATTACAGGTCTTAATTTAGGTAGTCCATGTGTGTGTTGCATTGATTATTATGTGTTAATATAAGGCTGATAGACAAACAATGTTAACAATAAAATTGAATGCGTGTGTTGCGCAGAGGAGGGCGAGGTGTATGTGTGGGACATGCGCAGCAGTCGCTGTGTCAACAAGTTTGCAGATGATGGCTGTGTGAAGGGAACCAGCATCGCTACATCCAGGAACGGACAGTACCTGGCCTGCGGGTGAGTCACACTCACACCAAACCCCCCCCCCCCAGGGCACACCCAGAATAATACCTGAACTAATGTAAGTAATGTGTTACATTGGTGTAATGTGTTAAACTATATCTATCCAGCTCTCAGTCGGGAGTGGTCAACGTCTACTCTCAGCAGGACTGCCTGACATCAGCCAATCCCAGGCCTCTGAAGACGCTTATGAACCTGGTAACCCCTGTGACCTCTCTGGCCTTCAACCCCGCCTCTGAGATCCTCGCAATGGCCTCGCAAAACGAGGATGAAGCCCTGCGTCTGGTGAGTCCATAAGGAAACGCCCCAAAAGCTTTTGTTGTTGATTACAGTTGCTCTGGTAGTATTGCAAGGACCGGAAGCTATCTTTCATTAGTTGGTATACAGTAGAGGTTAGGGATGACTGCAATGAAAGAAATTAATGTGGATTTTGTGAATATGAAGAAAGAGTATAACATTTGTTTTTCAATAGGGGGATTATAGTTAATATTTGCTAATACAATCGTTTTTGTGTCCTCTGTGTGTCCAGGTCCACCTCCCCAGTTTGACAGTGTTCTCCAACTTCCCCATCACCACGAAGAAGAAGTACATCCACCGCACCAGCTGCCTAGACTTCTCACCACATAGTGGCTTCTTCTCATTGGCTAACAACAAGGGCGACGCCCTACTGACGCGGTTAGTCCCACCCTCTTTACAACGATCGGCCTGGAAAAACTCAAACACTGCATTTCAAGTGTAATGTGTGAAATGTGATGGAAAATAGAACGTTTTTTTATGCATGAATGCTTAGCTTTTATTAACTATAAGTATATTTGCTGCTAGTTAAAGTATAATAAGTACGGTCATTTCTTGAAACTAAAAAGTACCAAATAATTTGCACCAATACCAACATTGCATAATTAACCTAACAAGAGTAAAACAACATTCAACTTTCACAGCATTCAGATTCTGACTGATTTCTCTCTCTGCTTGCTTTTCTCCAGGTTGCTGCACTACAAGGACTTTTAAGAAAAGGAGGATTGCGTAACACACAGTAACAGGACGCCAAAATTAGAAGCCTTTGGGATACAGATTGTTTGGAGTTTATGACAAGATTACAAGTTGAAAGTGTTCCCTGAGAAACTGAACCAGTCTGTAGTTGTCCCGTACCTTGTAATTTGATATTCAGCACACAGTTTCAAAGTACAATGTTAAAGAGAACAATGGGTTTTATTGGTTGTGGGTCAGAATCGCTTGGTAGACGAGTCCTATGAACTGCTGGGCCGCATATGGATAGCTTCCATGTAAAAACTCTTGTTGTGGTTGTTTTTGTTATTATTTTTTAACACATTATTGTATAAATGAAGTAAAATAACCACGGTATATCCATTCTAATCGACTGTTTCTTGATTTTGTGGGCCCAGCTAAATCCCTCCACAAAAATCCTTGTTGCGCTACAGATCAAATCAGTTTTGTACACCTACCATCCGGTTTCTGGAGTTCACATGGTGCTTTAAATAAAATTAATCTGTAATATAAAACATTTAGTACAGGATCCACATTCATGGCAACTTGGAGAACGCTAATGAAGCTAATTGTCTGGATCCCAACATTGAAGGCGGTGAGTAGCAATATGTAGTATTGAATCCAATAAAACCCATCCTATCATTTAGCCGACACTTTAATCTAAAATAATTGAAACGTGAAGGGAAATTTGTGTAAGATGCATGTAGGGGATGAGGCATCTTGCTCAAAGATTCTCAGTCGTCCTGAGACATTGGGGTTCAAACCGAGAACCTTTCAGCTAGGAGTAGACTCTTTATACATTACACTACCCAATGTCTTTGTCTTCTATATATGTGGGCTTTTTGTGCCTTTTTAGAGTAGGAAAGGGTAGTGGGTTGAAGCAGAGAGGGAATGAAATGAAGCATAGGACCAGAATGCAAACCTGGGTCGCTCCAAGGAGTTCTGCCTAAATGGTTAGCGCCCTAGCGGGTCAAGCCAACCCACCCATCCATATCTAAATTTGTATAATAAAACCAATGATCAAACCAAGATTTTTTAAGGGTTGATACCTAGTGCCCCAAGTTAAATGTTCAGCAGATCTTGTGTAAGGCATTTTGAATCACTCACAGCATAGGATATGGTATTTGCACTGGTGTGTTGTAAGGTGACAGAGAGGGGGGGGCTAACAGTCAAACTAAATCTATTTGACACAGTGCTTCCTATCCCTCTCTCACTCACACACCTGCCCTAGGAATGTTCCCTTTCCTGTTGGTTTGCCGTAAGAATGGAAAGCATGTCCATCATGTCAAGTCATCGGGCATAAAAACCAAATTGCCTTTAGGAACAGTTGTATACCAAATGGTTATTGTTTTAAAAAAATATGAATGAGTGCAGTGCCTGAAACACGTGCATTAAAAAGCCACAGGAATTTATCTAGAGCAAGCTATTCTATATCAATAGGATTCCTGAGGAAACAACATAGTGTGACTTCTCAATCTCTCAACGCTGCGCCTTGATTCAAACTTGCCTGACAACTTTTTATCTATTTACCTTATACAAGCGGTCAGCCAATGCTAGTCTGCTCCCTGATTTGACACACCCTCTACTGTGGGATGGGAACTCATGAACACACGCATAAACAAGCAACACTCAGTCTTAAGACCCGTGGGGTTAGACTGTTTCAGGGTGGCTTGAGGAAAACAACTATTCCGATACACTCAGAGGAGAGACATTTAACACTTAAGGTAAATACAAATTCTTATCTTTATGGATTTCATTCAAGTTTGACAATATTTAGAAGACAATAAAAGTAGCTAAACACATGCAAACTAATAATATAACAAAATTAATAAACCAGTATGTAGTGTTCTGTAAAATTATATTTCATAGCATTCAATTCCAATTAGAAATGTCATCTATATGTTGCCGTAGAACCTCCTTGTATTGTACTGCATTGAAAAGTCTCAAGTATTTTATAAATCGAATTCTGTGGCAAGTAGCTATACCTTGTATAATAGAACATACACATACATTGCCATCCTGTCTGGGAAGCCAAAAAACCAAGCAAAAAGTCATGCAAACCTCCTGAGTTGGAGAGCACATGGCGAAACACAAGCCTTAGACTCAACATCTGATCATGAGGTGGAGGTAAATTGCCAAATCTATAGATTGTGATGGTCCCATTGTTAAGCCTATAGGATGAACAAAACCAAAGATGAGTCAGTGGTCATTTATGTAGGTGAAGAAATATTGTACCTTGGCTCTGGAAGGACAGATGTTTGACTTGAAGTTGAGATGAACAGAGAGGTAGTTGCTACATCTCCATTAGTCTCTGACTCATGTAAGCTGTCCATAAGCCTGACTCTGGGAGACGATGTATACATCTCCAGAACCTGTTCTTATCAATTACATTGTTGCTAAATGATCACTTGTTTTGGTAGCAAGCATTACACAATCACACACTTTTCATATCCTGGTAAACCACGTCAGCTGTTGTCCTCTTAGTAGGCCTACAGCCTACACGCCTCTTAGTAGGCACTTTTAGTGTAATACGTCTTACAATACTTCAGTGCATACATTTATTAGCATGGGTGCCAACCCTATTAGGAATCAAACCCCTACCCTCCTGTTAATGCCATGCTTAGGGGTTCATCCCTCAAAATAGTTTGCCAATGTATACCTTTCAGCAACGCTTTACCAAAGATTACAACAGACGTTATTGTTATGTACTCTACTACTACTCTACTAGTGATCTACAGTTGTAGAGGGTACCTCTCTGCTCCATACGGTTATTTACTTTTAAATTTGTTTCTATACTGTTTCATGCTGTTGTTTAATGATAGGGTCCCACACATTTAATTACTGTTGTATAGGCCCTACACTGTTCTTCACTGTGCTAAAGGATGCTGCATTGCCAGTATCGAACAATACCATTCGATACTGTTCAATAAAAACAGTCAAATGCTTTTGTGTCCTCCCCTATTCCATACGGTTCTATGGGGTCCCATACTGTTCCTTTCTTACTGTCCATCCTCAATTTAGCCTCGCAAGATGTTTAGGTTTTTCTCATCACCCATCAGGGCTGCACTAACAATTCCAAAAGAGCCTCTAAATAACAAGCTGGTCACAAGTCAGCCGGCAAAGTGTATTATTATGTGTGCAGGAGAGAATGCCAAAGATATGATTAAGAATAGAGACACTATAGTTTCAATGCTCCTCCATCATGCATGTGGGCCCACTTTATTTGTCAATAGAATTTGTTGTTGAGCACAATGTAGAGGATTGGATTGGATTGCTGTCATAGATCTTTAAAAAGAATGCAAACAAAAAACAATGAGCCCTGTGTCGTACGTGTGCCATTTAATTCTGGCATGCACAGGCGCAGTATTTATTTCCTCCAGCAACAATGTGGTCTCTGATGGAGCAGCATGTGTAAACAAGTATGTCATAGGGCAGGTGGAACAGTCTAGTACAGACGAAATATGGGTCCCGTGAATCAACTAGAAAATCCCAGACTTCTGCTTTCCGAGATAAATTGCTTCAGACGAACCAGATGACGCTTTTTGTTGCTATCAAAGTGTGAAAAGATGATAACAGACTTACTATAGGTGGCAGACTGTGTGTGGAGAAGGACCTGCTCCTTCAAAACTTTCTTTCTTGTTCTTTACTTGATCCCCTCAGACTATAGGGTTAATCGGTGGAGGATAATGTAAGTCAGTTGACTAGAGCAGATGAGCCTTGATGGGGACTGTAGTTTAAGGTACTACTGAGCAGGGCATTATCCAATTACAGGCCGAGTAATGCTGTGTGTTACGACACTGCAGGCTTATGCATAGCTTGCAACTAAGAATATTGAAACATTTACAAAACGTTATGTTGGTCATGATTAATAGGGTATTAAACAAAAAGAAAATAAGGGCTAGAATACATTATAAAAGAGACTAGAGGAGATACATTATAAAGGAGACTTATAAAGGAGGCACATAATTGGTGTCTACTCCGGCAATGATTGGATGTTGTGGAAAGGCTTTTCTTCCAGTTATTATATGGACTTAAGTGGATCATCACATTGCCATTCAAACACGTAGGAATTCTGAGCTTTCTCCTATAAGCTTTACTTGTAAAATATTCCGTCATGTAATTGTCGGTGTGTATGAAGTTAGCCTACTGGATAGGTACCTTGACTGTCGTTGTCTGGTGTTAAATTTGGACTACACATTTGTTTATCTGCTTTTTGTGGGAACCGTCACTCAACGTCTGAAATTGGAATGCAGGCGATCCAGCCATCACTCTTATGAAAGGTCGAGACACAAACACGCACGCACACGCAAACAAACGCGCACACACACACACACACACACACACACACACACACACACACACACACACACACACACACACACACACACACACACACACACACACACACACACACACACAAACGCACTTTCTCTCTCTCTCAATTGAAAGACACTCACCGTGCTCTATATATATATATCTATCCGATATATTTTGTTTGGAGTTTGTTTAATAAACTCACCTAGGATGGATTAAATCCGGAGTTTTTTTTGTTTATGTTGTTGGTTTCAATCTGACAAACTGATCAGCTTAAAGGCCTACCTGCAGGTTAACCGGAAGTTTTGATTAACGGGTACATAAAGCACTCAAAATATGTTTATCATTTATAAAATGTCTCAAATAGTGTTAAAGTCCAGTTTTTGGCAGTAACGGGTGTTTTCTAACGCCATTCGGCAATGACGTCACGTTGGGGAGACGTGGTTGAAGTAGCCTCAGCCTAGTACTAGAACTATGGCGTGAGAGGTGGCAAGAACCACAAATAACATGTATGATTGATGGCCCACAGCAGTATAATTTTGAACCTGTCAGACGTGAGAGGGCGAATGAGGAATTGCTGAGAAGAACTGATGCGGTCTAAGCCAATTAAATGAATGGTCAGAGGAGAATGAGTGGAGAGTTGCTATCATTTAGCAACCAGCAACTAGCGCTGGAGCTAGTCAACGAACAGCAGTGCATACAATAACGACACTTTTATTTATTTTTTACTGTCAGTGAATAGCACCGAGTGAAAGTCAACGTTTTCTTTATATCTAGTGAAAGCGATTATGTCATAAGTACCGGTAAACTTAGTCAGAAGATCTAGAAATAGAAGGCATAATGCTAGCTATGGGCAAACAGCCTATCGGACAGCAATCAGTGCATTTGCAAATGAGTGCCTGCAAATATAACCGATCGTGGTGTGACATTATATAACCATCAAGCTACCGCAAATACGACCAGACAGATGTACATTGAACACATACACAAAGCACACTGTCCAACCCGGCGGATGCTGACAGTCTCTCTCTCTCTCTCTCTCTCTCTCTCTCTCTCTCTCTCTCTCTCTCTCTCTCTCTCTCTCTCGCGCGCGCCCGTACTACACAATCACTCCAACTTATCCAACTCCAAGGCTAATTGGGCGCAGCTGGGTTTGGCCATGCACAGTCGACATGTTTACAACGGAACGGACGACCCAATCCAAATAGTAAGGAGTTATTTTTTTTGCAAAAAACCGACATAAACAAGTGAGGCGTATAACTGTGGCACCCAATCCTAGCGCAGTGATCAATTGGAATAGTTTGATTGGACTTTGTTTGAAACACACTAACCACACAACGTGCTGGTTGTAGTGAAAAAAAGAAAAGAAAATACACACACTAGTAAGATGCTATTTAACAAATTAAAAGAATCATGTCTGCCTTTAAATGTACCATTTGCAAATTGATGGAATACACAGAGTAGCATTGTGTGCCACTCAAGTTTAGAACCGACATTAACTTTACAAACTTTGGTTCACTCTCTCATCGTAGGCTTTTTGGTATTTCAGGTAGCCCATTGATAGCATCAAAATCAATGGTAGAAAAGAAACTCAACCTTAGCTTTT
This sequence comes from Gadus macrocephalus, assembly GCF_031168955.1. Classification (NCBI taxonomy): domain Eukaryota; kingdom Metazoa; phylum Chordata; class Actinopteri; order Gadiformes; family Gadidae; genus Gadus; species Gadus macrocephalus. The sequence goes on along the minus strand of NC_082383.1, from coordinate 13,913,348 downwards.
TTTTTTTTTTGGTCGTGGGCCTATGGTGCTGTGTCACGCTGAGTAGCCGGTTTGAACCGTTTTAATAGTCCTTTTGTGCTCCATTCGTTTGCATGTTGCAGTAAAATTCCAGGTGGAATGTTGCCACGCCTGAGTTTCAACGTACCAGCAAGTATTTTTTAGAATAGGCCTAACAATTCATAACCGTAAATACATTTTTTATTTTTAGGAAAAAGGAAGCAACTTGAATTAAATTATCACAGCAAAACTCTTTGGATTTATATTTCGAGCTAAGATGGTTGTATTATTAGGAATGGTTATGTCTTTCCTTTGTTTTATTTCAGGGAAAACACTGGAATATGATGAGTATGATATGGCATACCATCTTAATTGAATCAAATTAATTAGAACCTTAATCAAATGATTTAATACTTCTAGTGTAACAGCCTTTTTAACCTTTTGCACACTTGTTGTTTCAGTTGGCAGTTGACTATATCCAAGTAGGCCTACCGGTAAATGGCCAATAACCTGATAATAGTTTAATGTTAGTAAATGTCAAAAATACTATTTGGGCACATAATATGCACAATGCTGGTGGTATAATGTACGGAAATAACAACACTATTTCACAACTCATAATTTGTTTAAACCGTATGGCCCTAAAGTTAATGTCAGTCATTGTAAGTCATTTTCAAAAAATAACTTGATAAAAGTTATTCTATATTTCGTTATCCTATATTTATTCCTCAAATGTTTTTTGTTGTTTTTAGATTATCTCTATAGTTCAAGGCAGCAGCTCAGATGGCAGAGGCACCAACAGATCCAAGCCTGGACATTTTCTCGGAGCAAGAGTTGACCTGCTCTATTTGCCTGGATGTGTTCACCGACCCCGTCTCCACACCCTGCGGACATAACTTCTGCCAGGTAGGCCTACCGCTGCTCCCGGTGGATGAAGACCAAGGCGTAGGGCCCTCTTCTCATCGACGTGAAGTGGCTGCAGAGGGGAAGTCAGATGTTGTGGGTGAGGGTGTTTGACTCCCAGCCAAAGCAGTGGGTTAGGTCTCCATGCCTTTGTCTTGAATAAAGTGTTTGCTAAGTTGCTAAAGAGTATGAAATTAAGTGTGATCTGCTTCTAGTGAGATGTTGGGAGCTGGCAGTAGTTCTGTAACAAGTTTCTGGTTCTCATATTCCCGCCTTAGCATGAGAATCAAATATGTGCAGTGATATTTGATGGACACTTAACAGAAGACTGACGTTGCTACTGCTCTGGAGGCAAAGGATCTAGAATCATTTATAACTTCAAATGAGGGTGTCGGCAGTTCTTTGCGATTGTCAAAAGGAACAATCATTTTCTTTTATAAATAATTGTTGTTGCCTAACAGTGATGTCAATTACTTAAACCCACACTTCTAGTGTGCCATTAGACACCATTCAGTAGCAATGGGCTGTGGTTAGGTGATGTGGTCAGCTCCCCGATGTTGTAATCCTGCCACGTCACATGGCTCCCTCTCTCCTTCCCCAGGCCTGCATCGGGGGGTACTGGGCCTCCAGTCGTGTGTGCAGCTGTCCACTCTGCAAAAGACAGTTTGATGAGCGGCCCCTCCTCAACATCAACAGAGTGTTTGCCCTCATCGCGGATAAATACAAGCACTCCCGCTACGGAACGCCGCTACAGAAGGGGCTGCCCACGGCCGCCGGCAGACATGAAGAGCAAGCGGGGACGTGCGCCTACGCTGCCACTAACCCGTTTGCGCCACCGGACCCGGGCGCGCTGGTGAATTGCGACATTTGCACCGGGGTGAAGCGGGCGGCCGTGAGCTCGTGCCTCGTGTGCACGGCGGCCTACTGCGATGAGCACGTGCAGCCGCATCTGACGTCTGCGTTCTACGCCTCCCACAGCCTGCTGGACCCCCAGGAGGCGCTGCGTGGACGCACTTGCGCCGAACACAAGCACCTGCTGGAGGTGAGGACGGACAGAGACAACGGTGCCCCGCGAGAGGTTACTCGGCAGAAAAGATGGGTCCCGATGATGCAAAGCGCCTGGGTTCTGGTTCTGAATGCGATTGAAGCTCTGTTCATCATTGGGTGGGGCAAAGCCATCGCAAAATGTTAAACTACTGACGTGACCTACGTACAAGACACTTAACAAATCATAACCCCACTCCACGTGTTTCTAGTGCAATTTATGGTTGTTTTTCAAAAGTAGAAACCCACTGAAATTCATTTGAATGAAATGGATCGCAAAGCAAATTTCCTCTATATGTTGGTGCTTTTATGTTTTCCCCACAATGTCGACTTAATTAAATCCCCTTTTTTTGACCTTGTAACATCAGGTGTACTGTAGGACGTGCCAGAGCTGTGTTTGTGGGATCTGTGTCTTGGGGGAGCATCGCACTCACCAGACGGTCTCCGTTCAGACAGAGAGACTTCACAAACAGGTGGGAGAGGGAGTGAGAAAATAAAATAATGTGAAGGAGAATAGGGCTTATAAAGGCGTAATATTTAATAATTTATGGTTTAAACATTGTTAAATGTAATGGATACCTTAGTCACTTTGACACTTATGCATGCATAAAGGCCAACAATGTATAGTGCTATATATTGTCAAGAATGTTTATGAAGATGGATGAAGAATTACTATTTTCAATGTATACCAATTTCAATTATTTACAATCATTTATAGTGTTTTAGATGAATCTTTAGTATTTTTAATGCTCTTATTATTGTCTTGTTGTTGTTGTATCTTATTTTGTTTATAGTATTGCTGCAGTAGTCAATTGATGGTGTGAAATGGCAGATAACACTTGCCAGACTATGGTTCTCTCCATTCATCCGTCCGCCTGTCCATCTACCTCTTTATCTAGAAACTGTTATCCAGGTCCGAGTTGGAGATAGTGAACCGCATTGAGGGGAAGAATCTTCGTCTTATGGGGCTGAAACAGCAGCTCCATGTCGTCACGGTAGGGCGCACTCTCCTTCCTTACCTTCAGTAGACAATATGTATTGGACTGGTAACCAGAAGAATCTGCAAGCGCGTATTTGATTTGCTCTGGCATATGAGTCTAGCCCCCCTCCTTCTCAGACACATTTCCCGCAGACTTTGACCGGGTAGCGGACGGCCGGTATGGAAACACCGTTGAGATGGTTGGCGATTATATGTCACCATTTCGTTGCTCTGATCGGGTGCAGGTCGATCCAGGGGCCTTTTGGTTGGCTTGATTATGCCTCTTGGTAATCAGAAAGTTAACTGAGGTTGGAGACTAATGCACTTGGCGAATTGGTCTAGCTATGTCAGGCTAAATATGTCTTTAAAAGACTGAATGTCTCATTGTCATGGTGGATTATTTATTCTTAGAATCTACTACCTTCCGGCTTGTGAGTAAAACTCCCTAACCACTTTGTGAAGCACTTTGAGTCTGCCTTGTGTATGAAAAGTGCTATATAAATAAAGTTGCCTTGCCTTGCCTTGCCTAGACTAGACGATCTTGCCCCGCTATCATGATACCAGCCATGGCGTCTTACATGCAAGCTATCAGGCATCCATTGTTTGTAGCCTGTGTGAGCTTGAGTCCTTATGAATGGCCGCTTGTCAATCGCAGAACTACGCCAACGGAGAACAGGCAGAGGTGGAGCAGCTCCTCTCTGAGCTGTCCGAGTCCATGGAGAGCATCCGGGCACTCCTGCTTGGCAGGATGCAGACCAAGAGGGACGCCGTGGTGACCCACGGGGAGGGGCTGGTGAGCCGCTTGGAGGCGGAGCTAGGCCAGCTGGTGGAGAGGAGGGCCCTGATGGACACCCAGGCCACCAGCCAAGACCACATTAGATTCCTACAGGTAGAAAACCCACACCCCACACCAGGTCCATATAGTTTACCTTGAGGGGGGGGGCTATATCATCTGCATGGGGATCTTCAACCGTGGGTTTGCAGAGTGACTACAGCGGTGTCCCGTGAAATGACTTTAGCCCAAACTTATTTCCAAAAAATAAAATATGTACTAATGATGTATGTATACAATGCTAAGCCATTGTGCCACTTTTTTACATGGCACTATCGGCCGCGATACACATTATTATTGGCCTGTTTGAAAAGCGACACAATTGTATCCAATATGTTATAGGAGGTCCCTCCAGCAGGTCACCATGGAGGGATTAGAAACAGTGGAGGTTCAGCCCCACTCAATATGGTTAACAATCGCCCCCTGCTGTACACAGCAATAAGGATCTGATGGACTTACACACCATGACGATCTTTTACCACCTATTGTTTAATATCTGTCTTGTCTTTAAAATGGAATCCATGTCTTTAAAATGGAATCCATGTCCATCTAAAGCGCTATAAATGCTTGTGTTGATGACTGCTTTATAGAAACCGTGCCTTGCCTTGCTACTGCTTACATTTCATGGTTATTTATTTTCCAAGGGGTTGTCCAGCGGTTATCTTGCATGGCCACTGCTATAATCTCCTAGTGTTGTTTAATTTGCTAAACACTGTATGCCAAGCACAATCTGGCTCAGATCCATCGAACCCGGACGATATTTATACAATAACTTTTCCTGTGTGTGTGTGCGTGTGCGTGTGCGTGTGGTGCAGAATTTCGACCAGACCATGGCTCCTCTGGCCGCGGCCTCGGACCCGCAGGCCGAGGCGGAGTCCAAGCTTTCGCTGCACTTCAACCTGACGGACATCAAAAGCGCCCTGACGGACGTGAGGGAGAGGATGGACGAGATCCGCACGGGGAACACCCGCTCCAGAGGCTCTTTGGGATCCAGTAATGCACTCAATCATTAATGAATTTATCGGTTTTGCTGTTTAGGCACTTTCTTGGCTTTTTAACGTCAATGCTGTGGACCTCTGGCGTTCACCTCGCTATGAAGCATTCACGTCTGTTTGTGTGTGTGTCCCTGCTTCCAGTCTCCTCCGGGGAGAGGGATATGAGTGACGGAATGTCCAGCTATAGAGGAAGCAACTCAAGTCTGCGGGCCAGCCAGTGGTCTCTGAAAGGTAAGCTAGACTGCCACCAAACTATTTCAATTAACAGCAAACGACAGTTTTACCAACTTAACTTACTACATTGTGGCAAGGGCTAGTCCTAATGAGGTCATTTGCATGGAAAATATCTCACTTCAACTCTTTCTCTTCCAGATGTGAAGAAGATTAAGGCCGGAGCAGGTGTGTGTCATTCTGTATCTTTAAAGGCATTACTTTTTTGTGTTTTCACAAATAGTCAGTGGTGGCTGGTGATTCAATTTGTGGATGAGGCGCAGATTCTGGGGGCCTCCCCAACAAAATTTTGAAGTTGGTAGATGTGATTTCCTGCATTCTGGTGTATTTTGGGGATTGCCATAACCCCAAAAATCATTCAGATTTCATAGTCTACATCCTGACTTGCATGGCTTTGGCAAGCTTGCACTGCATATACAGGCCTACTTTATGGCTTTATACTTTATTGGTGTTATTCTGATATTTAGGCAAACCTTGATCATTGTGCGATAGCCTCAATTTTTTGCAAGTCTCAAGGTCTATTTAATATGCAGTTAGAAAATCTTGGACAGTTTCTTCATTTTGTTCATATGCAATAGGCTGAGAGAATAGATTAATGTGTAACTTAAATCCTTTTAAGTATAACATTGCTTGGGGAGTCCCAATTCCTCCACTGGGAAGGGGGGTGGCTATCTATCTCTTCTCTGCAAGTAGTTGTGTGGCGCAAATGCTGCTGTTGGAGGTAGCCTATTTGATTGATTCGCTGAATCGTCCAATCTTTTGGTTATAAATAATAGGAAAAACAATGCCATTGTTCTAGGCGCACAGAGGTGCGAACTAAAAACGCCAATGAAAAGCTGTCTCTGCTTGAAAGACGGCAAAAAGATTGCCAGCTCACATAGACTTCATGGTTACCGGTGCCCCTGCCGTGAAGCAGGGCTTTCTCTCAAATGACAAATAAGAAGCCTGTCCCAAAGAATTGACATTCAGACGGATTTAAATGGTTGCTGGCAGTGGCAAGAACGGTCTATCACACACTTAAATGAGGATAAACGCTATGTATTTTTGTTGATTTATTTCGTATTTGAAATGGTCGATTCATAGTCGGCAGATTTATTTGTGTGAATGCTTCATGGAGGGGTGGCGCCCACTGCCTTCTATTGATCTGCTGCCACTGGTCTGTAACGGGATGTTTTAGATGCCTTAGATTAATAGTGGTGTATGAGCTGTTGACCACAGCATTATGTTGTTCTGTTTCAGGCCTCAGAAAGATCCTACCCTACATGGGTGAGTATTGCCATTGGTTATCCACCAAGTCGTATTCTTAAAAATGTACTGTCAAAACTGTTTATAGTTTTCACTTTTAACAGTTGTTTATATTAGAATTGGGCCTACCAAGTGGCTGGGTGGCCCAACCCACAAGTGTGCATTAAGCGCCTTGTAGGGGCCCAGCTTGGATCCCGCCTGTGGTCCTATGCTCCATGTTATTCTCCCTCTTCTCAAACCTTACCCAGCCGAAATGACTGGCTTGCAACAATGAACACCCAAACACATAAAGCAAATGTTTATTGGGCAGACTTATGAATATCAATGTTGACTTCCTGCCTACAGAGGATGTGACGCTGAACCCAGTGACGGCGTACCCCTTCCTAGTGCTCTCTGAAGACCGGAAGCAGGTGAAGAGGGGGGAGAAGCTACAGTTCTATAGGAACAGCCAGCAACGCTTTGACATCTGGTCCTGCATTCTCGCCAAGGAGGGCTACGACACTGGACGCCACTACTGGGAGGTAAAAGGGCCCAGAGGTCAGAGGTCAGGCTTGGAGCCAGGGGTACCAGACTAACTGATGATGGTTATTGTTGTTGAAGGTCCAGGCACTGCTTGTTTGCCAGACTGATGTTCATGGGAAACATGATGGTGTCATTTGGCAAACGGTCAATAATAATATCTAGTGGTTCGTATTGAAAGTAAAATACTATCAATAAATCGACATGTGCAAAGGGAGGTACTTAAACAAATTTCCCAGTGGGTTATATTTTTATATCTCATGCAGGCATTTTTGTTGAAGGTGGGGAATGGGTCTGCGCTTTAATCTCCATGGGCATGCGGTTCCAAACCCCTCTCTCCCTAGTCTCATGAATCAGATTTTGGATTAATATCTAAAGTCTGATAGCAGAAAATTAGCAGGCCTATCACTGTCATTTTTTGTTCGGACCAACCATATTGCTAGAGGCAGGGATCTGCAAACGCATAATTGGCTATTAACAGCGATCACAAACTCAGCCAGCACTAGTAATCAATTCATGGCCACTGTAGAAAGGCTTATTATATCGTTTATCTCCTTGAAATGAAACAAGGTGTAACTCCGCTCCTTTCAGTTTCGGTGTTCCGGTCAAGGCTCTGTGCCATCTCCCCCAAGTATTTCTGCTACAGCGTGGAAAGACTGCTGGATGGGAGATTCTCTTCTCCCTAACTGTGTGACCCATTCCTGTCCTCTCGCCCCAGGTGAGCGTTGGGGACGGTAAGGACTGGAAACTGGGGGTTGTTTCCGAGTCTGCCCAGAGGAAGGGCCTGTTTGACATGAGTCCCTCCAGTGGCTACTACGCCCTTTGGTGGAGCGGAAGTCAACTCCGTGCCCTCACAACTCCTCCACTCATGAAGGTCAGTTGCACAACTGAATTGATGTAAGGTGTACTGTAACTTGTTAACATTGTACTTATGATTGTCTCTCCCCATCTGTTTGTCCAAAACAGATGGTAATAATAACATTAATTTATGGTATGGAAGAGAAAATGCTGCCTGTAGTCTGTGTTCCTCTTGATCAACCTTGTTAAACATCGGTCCCACAGGTGAAAATATCGTCCAAGTTACGCAAGGTGGGAGTGTTCCTGAGTTTGGAGGAGGGCCAGGTGTCCTTCTACAATACCAAGACGGGCTCGGAACTCTACACCTTCAGGGGGTCAGAGTTCACCGAAAGGATGTACCCGTTGCTAGGCACGGGCGATAAGGAAGTCCCTCTGGTGCTCTTAACCGTCCAATGAAATAAGGGCCAAGTTGTTGCGGGGGGTTATATTTCTTCTTTTAAGGTTGGCTGACCAAGCGGCTTTGATATGTCCTTCAGTGAATAAAACAATAAAGACAAGTTTGAAGGTTGTTTGTTTATTTATTTCGGGATTTAGGGGCAGGATTTGAATGGCTCCCGAAGGCCATTATTTACCGAGGATGAGGCTTAAGTCAAATAAGGGTTTAGGACAGACAGGGAGAAGTAAGGCTTGTTTGTGTTTGATATTGAGACTACATTAAAGGGTTGAGCAGTTGGTCATAATGAAACTGGGCCGTCATAGCCACACATTACTATATATATTATATTGCTATAGATAAATATAAAATGAGGAAAAATAACATTACTATTGATATTGTCAAAGCAATTGTGGATTGTCTTATTGTGAAACAGTCTGCTTCCTGTGGCAAGTTCCTGTTTTTCTGTCTTCGCTGTTTGTGTTCCAATATATTGTTCGTAAGTAGACTGCTAACTTCCGGCCATCAAAAGTTAAGAGGAATGGGTCCTTTCTCAATTTATGTCCCAACTTTCCAATGATTTACTGGCTGCTTAAAAACAATGTGGTTATGCGTTATAAAGTTGTTCTAAACTGACCCAAGTGTTTGTTTTTCTTGGTATGAGCTTCATGGATGCTTTGATGTCCTCTTATTTGACTTTGTTAATAGTATAATGACCACAAAACAAATCAAGGTGCATTGTGGTCAAAAGAACACCCTTAATATTTGGACTTGAAAGGATGACATTCATTAACTTGTCCTGAGGTGCAAAACACTAAACATTGTGAGAAATCATGTCTGTCTCCAAAATCCAACAAAGAAATGGACTTTGAACCAATAAAATAAACCAATAAAAAACCAATAAACACACTGAAATGGTGTGAATAAAAGAATGAGTGCCATTGAGTCCGACACCAAACTACATCAGTATTTTAGAATGATTACCATCTAAGAATTTGTTTTTGTTTTAGACAATGGCACATTTACACTGTGTTCTGGGTAATGTGGTCCATCGGTGTGTCATGACATGGTTAATACCTGCTACTGAAACTACAGATTGACTTTAAGCCAAGTGTCCTGCTGTATCAATGTTGCCTCAAATGGTTTCAGCCACAGCAAAACAATAAACAAAACAGGTTTCTGTCCTTGGTTCAGGTAGTCACAAACAATTGGATTTTAATGCTTCCAATGCATAAATCCTTAATTATCCATTCTCATGTTGAATGTGTATGATATGGTAATACATATACACATCCATTGTGGCCGACTTGGTGCTATATTATTGGTTTCACACTATTTTCTACGCAAATGCATTTGGCAAAAGCTCTTTACGTGAACCAGCAAGGGATATTTGTAACATGAGCGTCACTATAGACCCTGGCAAGTTGGCAAAACCATGCCCTTAGCGGAGGATGATCAGAGACTCAGCACTTTCGAGTATTTCCATGGAGACACTACAGGTATTACGGCAGCAGTACCGATACAACATGCACAGGTTTGACTTGAGCTTAAAATAGGCGCCAGAACAGGAAAAGGCACAATTCTACCCAATTCCCTTCAAGTATGGTTGATTAAAATCCTCTTTTATAAGAGTTATTCAACTAGGTTGCGGTGCACTTTCATCTAGTTTACTGTTAACTTTCATAATGTCCTTTCAATGTTATCTGCCAACGTGGTCTTATTTAAACACATGACACATAACTACCAGAATAAATACAGGTGTCTTATCAGTGTTCTAGGGCTGTGTCCGGTAGTACCTACATGGATGTTACAATATGTATAATCATTCAAGTACATATTTTATTTAACATAATTCATATTGCAGTCAACGTGAACAGCTGGGGTTTCAATATACACATTAGTATTGTAACATTTTAAGCCCCTCCCCGTTTCATGACCACACCCACCCCATCCCTACTCATATAATCCCAAACTCCACGGTAAACTGCCGTGATCCCACCCACACCCAAAAGAAAACAGTGAAACAAATATGTCTCCATTCCCACAGAACTCCTGTTATTATGACATTACTGCTCTTGCCTGTCTGTCATCCTCCCCCTTTGAGCCTGCAGCCAGTGTGTGTAAAAGCATTTATTTTGCACATGTGATCATGTTGAGTGTGTAGACGCAAGTGCAGATCTCAATTGGCTGTTATTGGGGTGTGTGTGTGTGTGTGTGTGTGTGTGTGTGTGTACAGAGTGAATTAAGTTTTGCCTCCTCCCATTGGTTCGTGCTCACTGAATACCTCTGACCATACCAGTGAGTATTAAGGAGAACGGGAGCGACCTGTCTGCCGGTTTGTCTGTCTTGCATCGTCTGTCTGTCTTCCTAAAGTCAGTCAGTCAGTGAGTGAGTCTCTAATCCACAAAAAAAGAACAACAATGTGGGCATCATCATCATAATCAGTGTGAGAGCCGTAAGCAAATGATGAACTCACTCAGGCCACCTCCACCTTCACCGACCACGTTACCACATCCCCCCACCCTCCAGCTCCCACCCCAGACCCCCACCCAGCTACCCCCCCCCCCCCCCCCCCAGAACATTTACCCTGCAAACGATGGAGTCAGATACGGGTGTGTTTGTGTGTGTGTGTATGTATGAGAGTGTGTGTGTTTCTGTCAGGGTATGCATGTGTGTGCGTGGTGGCCCTACAGAAGGGTGTAAACAGTAGAATGCGTCTAGTAAGTACAGAAGAGGGCTGGGCTGGGTGGGGCGGGCATTGGTGGTTTTTCTTCTTCAACCTCCTTTGAAAAATAATAATAATCAAAAACTGAAAAGCGTCTTTGTGGCGTGCTAGCTTCTGCTCGCCGCTGTTTGCCGAGCAGGGCAGAAAAGTAAAAGGGAGGGGTGGGTGGCATCGACTGGTTGGGCTTGGGAAGGGAGGATGGGGGCCCAGTCGAGGAGAGTTGGGGTGATTTGGGGGTGGGTTGGAGTTGGTGGTTGTCGACGAGCTATTTCAGACACCTCTCGAAGTAGGTTGCCCCCACGTAGCCCCCCCGCAGCGAGCGCTGCACATTCTGCTCAAAGAGCCGCCGGTTGGTCTGAAGCACCTCCGCTGCCTCTTTGTTCAGTGGGTCTTCTGGGTTGGGTTCCTGGAAGCCAAAGGAAAGAGTGGATTAAGGATAGGAACAGAGATATGTGAAGGAGAGAGGAACGGTGATATGTGAAGGGGAGAGGAACGGTGATATGTGAGGGGGAGAGGAACCATGATATGTGAGGGGGAGAGGAACGGTGATATGTGAGGGGGAGAGGAACGGTGATATGTGAGGGGGAGAGGAACGGAGATATGTGAGGGGGAGAGGAACGGAGATATGTGAGGGGGAGAGGAACGGAGATATGTGAGGGGGAGAGGAACGGAGATATGTGAGGGGAGAGGAACGGTGATATGGGAGGGGGTAAGGAACAGATATGTGAGGGGGTGAGGAACGGTGATATGTGAGAGGGAGAGGAACGGAGATATGTGAGGGGGAGAGGAACGGAGATATGTGAGGGGGTGAGGAACAGAGATATGGGAGGGGCAGAGGAAAATAAATATTGGAGGGAGAGGAACAGAGATATAGAAAGGAGAGAGGAACAGAGATATGGGAGGGGGAGAGGAACAGGAGATATGGGAGGGAGAGGAACAGAGATATGGGAGAGGGAGAGGAACAGAGATATAGAAAGGAGAGAGGAACAGGATACAAGGATTGGAAGGGGGTTATGGGGGGGGGGGGGCTTCGGAGGCGGGAGGAGCAGATCTCAGAGAACCGGTCAACAGGTGGAGACGATTTGGAGACGTGTTAAAGGAAGGAACAGGAGGAACAGAGTAGCATGGAGGAGAGAGTGAAGTGAAAGATTAAGGAGATTAGGAAAGGAGAAGAGGGTGGGATATGAGAAGAAAGGACGAGCACTGGTACAGGCCCACCAAAAATGTTGAGTAATTTGTGTGCAGGGCAGTCGTTGGGCTGTCTATTGCCCTGAGACACAGAAAAATATTAATGAATGCACTACTCACTAGAAACAGATACTGTAAGCCATAGATAATGGAATTTATTGTCAACACTGGCTTCCAGTCCTCTCTGGAAATGAAAAAGACAAAAAACAACAAATTAGCCAACTCAATTCCAAAACCCCAGACATGCCCGGGCACAACGCAAGACTTTGCCCATTACGCCCCGTGCCCACTACCTCCGTCAGTTGACCGTTGCCCATTGACTTTGAATGGGGACGGACGCGCAATGCATTGTGGATCCGTCCGTTCAGTTGGAGCGTTCGCCACCGTCAGAAAGTTGAAAAATGTTCAACTTTTTCGGCAGCAACGGTTCCGTCATCCAATCAGATCGCGTATGCAAATTTAAGCACTGTGACGCGACTCGGGCTCTGACGATACTGGAAAGCGGGAAAGCGGGAAAGCGGGTCATCTTGCCTCGCAACAAGCAGGAAGAAGCGGGAAGAACCCGGCGAAGCGATTTGATTGGCTGACGGATGCCTCTGCAAAGACTACTCCCCCATCCGTCAGCCACGCCTTCCCACGTCCGTTGACTGACGGTGCAGTGGGCACGAGGCGTTAGCTGTGGCTATGGATGGCATAGCATTGCCTCAGTGCAGTGCTATGGAAGCTAGTGTCAGATCCTATATGCCGAGACTGACGGCAGAGTGTATGACACATACCTTAAGATATTTAGGCAGACGTTTCCTTCCAGGTCAATGTTGGGGTGGTACACCATGGTCTCACATTTCA
>NC_082383.1:13531380-13600513 GCF_031168955.1 Gadus macrocephalus | reverse complement strand
GTCAGTTTTTCCTCTCAATATCATTCCCTCTCTAGCTGTAGGTCTTTCTCTCTATGAATACATCTAAAGACTCTGTGTACCTTTGTATGTATCCTTAACATTTCTTTCACACACACACGCATGCACGCACGCACACAAACACACACACACACGCACGCACGCACGCACGCACGCACGCACGCACGCACGCACGCACGCACACACACACACACGCACACACACACACACACACAAACACACACACACACACACACACACACACACACACACACACACACACACACACACACACACACACACACGTACACAGACACACACACATTCTTTGTTTCCATCTTCTTCTTCTTCTTCTTCTTCTTCTTTTGTCCATATCTTTCTCTTCACTTTTCCTTCACTTTCTGAAACAGTGGACCTTTTAGTGGTAAGTCCCAGTGTGTATTCTAAAGTATTTAAACTGCTTTGGGAGTAGAAGTAATTAAATAGTAATTAGTAGTGAGGTCTAGATAACAATCAGATGTGGATAGCTCTTTACATTCAGTGTGTGTTGGTGTGTGTTTGTGTGCGTGTGTGTGTGTGTGTGCGTAGGTGTGCGTCAATGTGTGTTTTCGCATGTGATGTGTGTGTGTGTGTAGTGTACCATCTTTGACAGATGGTCCTCTGTATAGCGGAGCCACCGACTTCCTGTTGAGAGAGATTCTTACCAAGGCAAAGAGGCCTTGGCTCCACTGGTCGCAAATATCACATTTCACGGTATACTTACCTGCCGGTGCTGGCCTTAAGGGCAGACCGGAGGGACTTTACAACAACCATGCGAACCACATCAAAAAAGACGTCCACTGTTTCTCGTCTGGGGCCCGATTTCAACGCATGCTCCTCCTTTATGAGAGCTGTGTTATGACGAGGGATTCAACTCCTGCCCCAAGGAGCGTAGACCCTATTGAAGTTGATGGTCAGGGGCGAAGACAGTTGACCCTTTTTGCAAGTTGAGGTTCAAGAGTCATGCTCGATTTTCCAGACTATAGCTCACAGGGGTGGGGGTGGGGGGGTAATAAAGTGCACTAGTCCTCCTAATTCCTATCCAGGCTAGTTTCCTCCTCTACAGCCAACTTAAAGAGAAGAAAAATAACCAGTGTGGAGTAAGTGGCGAAAAAACCCTGACAATCCTCAGATGAGAACCAGATTGTGCAGTATGTCCAGGGGGGGGGGGTGGTAAAGTGTTAGGCGAATCCAAGTGATTTCTTCTCTCTCCTTTGAAGGGAAGAACAGCAATGTGCGCTGGGATCCCAGGAGCCTTAAGTCATGCGCTGAAATTATTTTTTTAGCAAAGAGAAAGAAAAAAGTCAGGTTTCACTCAGGGCTTGATGGGAATCTCATGGTTTCACATGTTCAAGTGAGGTATGCACACGTGTCTGTATGTTTTTTGTGTGTGTGCGTGTGTGTGTGTGTGTGTGCATTTGTGTGACGTTGTGCACATGAACAGTGTAGGCAGTTTAGGAAACGGAAGGGAGCAAGGAGCATGGGAGAGCGTATGAAAAGGCAGGGCTGGAACAATTATGTAAGAGGCAGATACTCAAACCTGCTGAGGTAGCAGGAAAGGGGCGTATCCCTCTTTGGCTCTCTCTAAAGTCTGTACGGCTCATCCTTCGTTCTGAGAAAACGTAGCACTCAGATGGACTCGTGTTTTCTCTTACTGTTAATGTGCCTGACTAATGCTTTGTTGGCTTCATGGGGAACAGAACATTAATGCAGAGATAGATAATAAATGTGCCTGAAGGTAGACTCTATGTCAGGTGCAGGGGGAGGCACTTCTACGAGCGATTACATTTTTTTGTGACTTGAGGTCTGTATTAATTCATTTACAAAGACATGGCAATTCAGGCAAAAATGGGTCCAAGCTGCCTTTTCTAGTACACGTTGATCACAATTTCAGGAGGCTTCGCTTTTGAGGTTCCCTTTCCTTACTCCAACCATTTTGATTACAGTCACGCCAGGATGAAAATCAAATACAACGTGAGCCAGAAAACCTCCAGATGTGATCTGGCAGATCCAGTACCGTAGTATGTATCCTGTGTGCATTTACACATTGCTTTAATATGTGTATTTGCCGTATCCATATAATGTAATCCAGATAGATGGATCACTTTTTCTGATTGTTAAGATAGAGATTGCTTTTTAGTAACTTCATCACCACCCCAAACAGCACCCCCACCACAATCACTACCAACACCACTGTTGCCAACAATACCATCAACCTCATCACCAACATCACCACGACTACCACCACGACTGCCAACACCACCTCCATCACCACCAGCACCACATCTACCATCACCACAACCAATGTCACCACCGCCATCAACACCCCAACTACCGCAATCCACAACCACCACCACAGCAACCCCACTCACAAGCTCCTTCTCCACAGCCTCTCCCCCCACCCCACCCCCCCCCCCCCCCCCCCCCCCCTCCCGTGGAGCCGGTGGCACTACCGCTCCGATGGCAGAACAGCTCTTTCAAAACGGGGGTTTTGTGGTGATCAGCGGCTTACGCTCCGACCCACAATGTCAGTCAAACACTGCCGCACTCGCTCAGTGCGTACCGTTGGATATCTGCCAACAGGGCATGTTTTAGTACCTCATGTATTTCTACTTATGTACTTTATTTGCGTTGCTTTAAGATGCCGCTGCTGCCGTGCCGCTGCATCAAGCACAATTCATTGTACTTTAGTGTGGGCTGGGGGGTCCGGGGGACGGGGGGGCTGGTGGAGCAGAGGTGAAGGGAGGTTAGTCGGACAAACGTTGTTGCAATCATGGGCTCAGGAAGACTCTGTGTCGCTCTGAGAGGCGCCGCTGGCCTCCTCGAGATCGGCACAATGCTGCAGAGAACCCAGCAGAGCGGCTGTGTGGTGAAGGAGAAGCCCTCCGTCAATGCTTCCCTGTGTGTATGTGTATGTGTAACTGTGTGTGTTGTGTGCACGTATTTTTAACTGACATGTGTGGGTGTGTGTGTGCGTGTGTGTGCTTGGCACGTGTGTGTTTGTGTGTCGGTGCTGCTGCTATATTTGATTGCGTAAAGAGAGTTATTGCGTAACGCAGGCGTTCACAGACATTGTCTCTACAACGGTATGTCTGTGTTTATGTTTGTGTGTGTACGTGTGTGTACGTGTGTGTGTGTGTGTGTGTGTACAATAATCGTTTCTGTGTAAACAGAGAGATATAGCAGCACTGGCAGAAATCCATGAACAAGAGAGAAACAATATCAACAAAGAGAGCTTGAGAGAGACAGAGAGATTGATAGAGACAGATAGAGACTGATACAGAGAGGCCGGGATATTGAAACAGAGACAGATGGAGGGACAGGGAAAGAGAGACTTTGATTGAGGGACAGAGTTTGGGAGCAATTGATAGAGAGACAGGGAGAGATTGATGGAAGGTCAGTGATTGATATAGACAGACACAGAGACAGAGCGAGAAAGATAGATGATTGAATGAGAGATACAGAAAAAGAGAGATTGATAGAGGGACAAAGAAGGCGAGAGAATAATAGACAGAAAGAGAGAGATTGACAAAAGACAGAGGCAGAAAAACGGGGGGGATTGATGGAGAGACAGAGTAAGACTGAGAGCGAGCTGTGAAGGAGTGTGCATTGGATTTACACAGTCTGGTGTGTACGATGAGACTTCTTTAAGTATGTTAGTGGTGCTGAGCTGAGCACAGCTGTGTTCAGTGTATACCTAACGTTGTCACACGCCCACCATCGGCATCTGACTTGTTATGTAGAACCGTGTGTGTGTATATGATGTTTGTATGCGTTAAGGGAAATGAGTGTATCTATGTGTGCAACTATGTGTTTAAGTTAACTTGTCGAATGAGTGTGTGCGTGTGTTAATGTGTGTGTGTTTGTATGGTTGGGGGTTGCGTGTGTGTGTGTAGATTTATTGTGCAGTGAGTGAGCCCTCTCAAAGCATAGACAAAGAGGGTAAATCAAGTCAGGCTTGGGGATCGGGGGGTGTTGGGGAGGGTTTCTGAATGACAGTGAGTCGAACATGGGTCAGTAGCTCTGCATAGCTGCTGCATGTCATGTCATGTCACACACACACACACACACACACACACACACACACACACACACATGCAGAGTACGCGCACTCGCAACGCGTATAAACAGGATGCAAGCCTGACAACCTGGGAACAAACAAAAATAATGGAAATGGCCGTTTACGCTGCGGTGTGTGAACCATACAACCTCTTTCGTTGACCCTGCAGTGTCCAACCCTGGATCCCCAAGAACAGGAGACAGATGCCAGAGACAGTGTAGAAGAGGCCTGCCTTTATACACAGTACATACATATATATATATACATCATATATATATAGACTGTGTGTCTATGCACACACATTCTCTATCGGTTCCGTTGTCCTCAGTTTCACACCTATAACTCACGTCATGCATCAAAGTCGTTTGCACTCAGCAACACTTCCCACTATGATTGATACTGCAGTACATCATAGTAATACCCGCACCCACGCGCTCAAGCACACACGCACACCTAGAGACCCACACACACACACATGCACACTCACACACTCCTACTTTCAGTGGACCCCAGGGGTTGGTTAGCCGGTCAGAGATGTGTCATAACTCTCAAGGGGTGGTTTCTTCACCGATCAATCTCAGCTTACCTTTGACCTGTTGTCATGTCCCACTTACATAGTTGAAGGAGAGGACGAGCCTGATGGCAATGGTAGGAGAATTTACTCATTCGTTCAGTTTTAGTTCTGCTTAACTAACTATAGACGGTTGGCTAAGTTGTGTCTTTCGATACACTTACACCCTATTTTATATGGGTAACCAGTGAAAGCCCATCACAATCAAATGACTGAGGATCTATCTCTCTAAACAGGAAGTCCTGTATCATATAGGTGTTATTCTGCACACTGCTGCTGCTGATGCGGCTGCTGCTGACCAAGGCAAACGCTATAACTGTCTTTGCTTTTTCATATTTCCTTCCCATGTTTTTCCCATATTTATTTAAATGTATGCATTTGTCAAGCTGCACTCGTCGTTATGTGATGCAGCTGGTGGGAGGAGGACAGGCTGGGAGGGGGAAACCTCACTGGGGGCTCCTCCTGGGTTCACAAGCTGGGTTCTTACCAGTGTGTTTGCGTTGTAGATGAACGCAGATACCTCCACGTTATGTTCGTGGTCACCATGTATCCATAAGTGCTCTTTAAACACCTCTCTCTCTCTGACTTTAAGCTCAGGGTTATACAACCTTTTAAATACCCTATCTAATGCATCTTTCTTTTTTACTTTATCTACCTATAACCTAGTCTTTCTCTTGCCTGAGTTGGCCCATTAAGCTATTGATAGTTTACGATATACATCATACTAATAAACAGCTGTTACAGCCAAATAAATAAATAACCCTGACTCCCCCCAAAAAATGTATAAATAAATAAATACATACAAATCGAAAAACCTGAAATAGTCAGTAATGGCCAGGCATTCACCGCCCACACTCTTGGTAAATCCTCATGTCTGGTGTACTAAGCTCCATCCGCTCTGCTCTCCTCTGCTCTGCCTTCCTCTCCTCTCACCGAAAACAGCTGGCGGGGGCCTGTTGGCAGCAGAAAACATCCCTCCATCTTCCTGTCGCTCGCCTACTCCCACTCCATATCTTCCTGTGTCATCTCTCCCCCCCCCCCTTACCTCTCCCTGTCTCTCTGTTCTTCTAATTTCCAGATGAACTGGCTGGAAAGCTGTAGCATCCAATAAACATAGCGCTTAGGGCTTTTTTTTTGCTTCAGTTCTGTCGTAGGCCGGTTGTGTTTGGCCTCTGCAGGGCCCTGTATCGGCTTTCTGGTTAGTGAGACTCTCCAGTCGTTTCCTGAGTGAGACACAAAGGACCATGAGGCCAATTTTTAAGAGGCATGGAGCTCTTTTCAGTTAGAGATCCCAGATGTACTCACAATAGTACATTTAGCAAGTTACACATCCCACTCTCGAGTTTGAGCCAACTTTGCTTGGTGTGAATTGACTGCATCATACATGCAAATACTAACTACACCTGAGAGCTGAGAGAAATTAGCAGAGGATTAAGTGTCCGAAAGGCTGTTTGCGTTGTGTTAATTGCATATGTTGGTAATGCAACTGGATAATGAACTACTTTTGCATTGCAGCCACATCAGACATGCACAATTGTCATACAGTGGCTCAGAAAATGTGTGTTGTGTTGTTTGGGATAAGCACGTAGACCTTCTTGCACATGGGTTTCAGTGCTCAAGGTTGTGTCCTCGGTCAACAAGTGAAGGTCATGTCTGGACTCATAAATTTAGGTGAGATTATAAAGACTGGGATCAATCACATTGTAAAAAAGGTAATTACAAGGACATTTTCGGGCAACACATTTACCAATGATTTGTCTGATGCCACATATACAGCATCCTTCGCGTTGCCCTGCCACAATAACCGCTGTCCTCTACTCTTTTATCTCAGACTCCTTCCTCTTCCCTGGGAAAAAATCATTACCCCAAGATAGAGACAGAGATATGAGATAGTGAGAGTTTTGCATGTGAACGGTTTGCTTTATATGCCATCAACAGATGGCAGACACACAGATGGCTAAAAGCAGTATCAGTTGCGAGGCAAATCGCCTGAGCAGAGAATGTGTGTTATTTGAGGAGGAGTATACATTGTAAGTAACTTTTGAAAAGAAGGACTCAATGTAGATTACTTTGTGTAAATGCAAATAGCTCAGGGGTAGTTTTCAGAGGGAAAGTTGATAATAAAGAATGTGTACAATCTGAGTCAGATATACTAAGAAACTTGGAAAGCTACAACTCAAGTCTTTCGATCTTTTGACATAATTTGTCCTTTTTGTAATTTGGGTCATGACACAGATATCAGAGCCATTCCCGGCTTGGTTTTTCATTCCGTAAAGAGGATGGGTATCTTTAGGCACTTGTGTGAGGCGTCACTTTGATACGAACAACCGATTTAACTGATGGATGCTGTGATCAGGCATGCTAAGGCTTCAAGTGATTTTGTCACAGGGTCCTGATGGGGGCTTTGGGGTGACAGAACAGTTTCTGTTGATTTGATGTGTCCTCTGATCATATTCTCATAGAAACATGACTCTGTATGTTTGCATAGAGACGACAGCAAACCTAACCAGCACTGACTAGTGTGGAAAAGATTTCATGTTTTATTTAACAAGATAGGATAGAGGAATAGTCAGGCAGGCGCTGTTCCTTCCATTTCTGTGAGCGTAAGACAGCTATGCAAAGCAATATTCCTTGTTTGTGTAAAGTGTAAGTTTATATATGTGTATGTGTTTTTATGTTAATCATCTCTGGATTTCCTGAATGAAGCTTTTGGCTGTTTCATTTTTATTTATTTGCTAACTGATTGGTCCACTAAATAACCAACAACCACAACACGGGTGGTTTAGAAGAAGTATGACTTCGAGAGGGAGATACATTTAAGGGGAAGAGAGGCAATTATTTGAGCGAGAGAGAGAGAGAGCGAAAGAGAGAGAGAGAAAGAGAGAGAGAGAAAGAGGGAGAGAGACAGAGAGAGAGAGAGAGACAGAGAGAGAGAGAGAGAGAGAGAGAGAGAAAGAGAGAGAGAGAAAGAGGGAGAGAGACAGAGAGAAAGAGAGGGAGAGAGAGAGAGAGAGAGAGAAGACAAATATATCTAAGCATAGAACACAGCATAATAATTCTCCTGAATATAAATCTGTGCTGCTCTTGCCTAGACTCAGTCAGTCTGCTGGGGGGACTACCCTTTTGGCCATTATGTTAATAGGGGGAAAAAATATGAGCAAACTTTTAAATCAATAGTACTGATGCCAAAGTTATGAGGGTAAAGTGATAAAGTCGGTCGAGAGGCGAAGCCCCAGCCCAGGCTCAATGTGTAATCTTTATAAATCTTTCTAAAAGCTTTATACATTTCAGGGTGAATCATGTACTTGGAATCGAGACGGCGGAGAGGAGGTTACCGGCTCGGTTTTGGCACAACACATTGAACTGAACACATTGACGACCGTTTGAATTTTCCCGACATGCATTTAACAACCTTTCTCCTCCTGGTGTCCTCACGTGGACCTTTTTTTCTTTTTAAAATCCTTAATTATCCTGACACTGTCTGGTGTAGCTGTATTTTCTGCCTGCCATTATTATCTCTTGAGCATCTCTTGTCTTCGGTGCCTTAGGAGGCAGAACTCCAGATAAATGTACAGTCACTAATGGGGGGAATGGGACTCTCCGATGTGGAGTGTTAGCTCTGTGTTTTGTCCAATCAAATCACTAAAAGCAGCCATCACCGGAATGGAAAAGCTTGATGCAACCGGGGGTAGGTCAATCTCAGATCTCATCAAAGTTTAAGAGGTTGCTCTCAGGGTGAACGGACACGATGTAGGAACCATGATGCTGCAGTGTTCCTACAGCATCACTTACTCGAGACCCATCAGTGAAAAGTGGATGTAAATGGCTTTGCGGTGAACAGCACTTTACTGTACCAGCAGCATATTGCACCAATTATTCTCGTTATGATTGTCCACCCACTGGCATTTAAATGTAGCATTTGTCCATGTCCTGCTGTTTATCAAAACATTTTAGATAACCGATCATTAGCACCATTTTTACTTTTAATGTCCAATAAGTTGGTTTCTTGAATGTCCTCCAATTAAAAAGCCGAAAAAAGGTTTGCAGCAATTTGTGTGTGTGTGTGCATCACTGCATGTGAAATTGTATGCATGTGTGTTGGTCTGTACGTGCACACATTTGTCTGTGTGTGTGTGTGTGTGTGTGTGTGTGTGTGTGTGTGTGTGTGTGTGTGTGTGTGTGTGTGTGTGTGTGTGTGTGTGTGTGTGTGTGTGTGTGTGTGTGTGTGTGTGTGTGTGTGTTTGAGTGTGTTTGTGGTCTGTGGTCTGTATGACTTCAAGAGACATTACTTGAAGTCAAGTCAAGTGAAGCTTTCCCTTAAAGAGCAGGAATGTGGACGGGACAGAAGATGATGGGAGGTCTGGTAGTACCAGATTGTGAGGTAGCAGCCTGTGGAATTTGGCCTCGTTCCACATCACATACAATCTATCAAGAAGCTGGAACTGTCAGACGGAGCTCCCCCTGCACAATTCTTTGGTGGCTGCCGCGTGATGTCGGATGGCTGTGAGTGGGCGTAAAATTGCCAGGACGAATGGATTACTGTATTGTATAATGTGCATGCAATTGTATTATGAATTGCTCCACAAGTTGTAAGAGATTACGTGTAAAGTTACCAGAAGGTTCTCAGTAGCACTGGAACCCTCGTGACTAGCAGAAGGGACCGGGACATTCAGCTCTTCTTGAATCCTGTCATGCTGATAGGAACGATGGTCATGTGACCACTGTAGAAGAGAGCTGATTGGACTTTAACTAACTTTAACTTTTAACTTTTCATGGATTCATATAATGCAATGGGAAGTTGAGGAAATATATGAAGTAATTCCACTAGATGTGATTGAATTAATCACACACACACACACACACACACACACACACACACACACACACACACACACACACACACACACACACACACACACACACACACACACACACACACACACACACACACACACACACACACACACACACACACACACACACACACACACACACACACACACACACACACACACTTCAGTGGTTTATGATGTTATTATTCAGATGTGACATACTTGAGTGACGGCCACGTACGTACTTTGTCATGTGCACAGCGCGTTTTTTGGTCCTTATTAGCCCACCAACCCTATAACACTATATAACACTATAAATAGAAGAAGTAATGACAATTCGACCATCCCGGCAAAAGTTATTCATTTCCAGAGACAGTCTGATACATTCCTAGAACCTGCTTACATCACTGCACTCACTCAGCTGGAATGCAACTCTTGCAGCGATTGCAGCAACCAGACTCAAAGGGCTTTTCTCATGACATTCTGCGACGAAGAGTATCCTGAATTAACTTTTAATGAGGAGCACCAGGGCCCTTCCCTTGTTTTTGTGGTTTCCATTGTTACTGGCAGCAGCCCGAAGCTACCAGCACTTATCAAAGCACATGTCCTCCTTATTATCGTGTCCTGTAGCAAACCTGGAGGAAATCAGGCATTTCAATGTTTTTTTAAATCACATCGGACACTGTGTTTGGAAATGATTGATACATTTTATACATTCATGTTAAAAAATGTCAAGGCAGATGAGCAAAAATAGACTGTGTTGATAGTTTTCAGACGTCTTCTTCTGGTCTCTTTGAGTTCTAATAGCTGTCTTATCCTATTGACCCTTTGCCCCATCTATCCATCTAGCACAACGCCATCAGCATGCCTTCCAGCTTACTACTGCTGTGGCTGCTGCACTCTATGCCAAGCAGATTAGACGGGGTGAATTCACGGCCTTGTGATTTAGCGACCAGTCAATAGAGGCACGTCAGACTCTCTGAATCAGATTTGAATCTCTCCCAGCAAGCTGTGCCAGGAACCTGAGCATCCGTCTTCCAGCTTGTCCCACCACCCCACCAGCATCTTCACACACTCAGACACTTTTCGCAGAAACTTTCTGTCCTTTCCCAAAAAAATGACCTGCCTCTGAGCCGTTTGGACATGAGACAGCGTGAAGAAATCACATTATTCAAGACCAAGGGTATTTTTCCACTTGACACAATTTTTTCATTGTGTCAATATTTTTCAGCCTTTCATCTTCTGGTCGCATTATGTCTTCAATGGAGAGCGAGAGCTTCATGTTTCACAAAGACAGCCATTGAGATTATATCAGAGAAACAGAGAGATTGTGTCATGAGGGAGCTTCAAACAGAGCAGTGATGCTGTCAAGCAAAAAAAGCGCGGTAGATCACATGCAAACCGATCCATTCTTCCGTTTGACGTGCAGAGGGCAGGTCATGAGCCAAACATTCTGAGTCAACCACGAGATGAAACCTCATTGGCAGGAGGGTCAATTGCAGTATCTGCTTAACATTGGCCTAAGAACAGAAGGGTCTCAAATGGCTCGCAGCCATTTCCCCCTATAATGTATTGAACTCGAGGGAGTGTATATAAAAAATGCATGTTTAAGGTCAACTTTTCTATGATCTTTAACATGCATTGAAATAGGCTTGTGACCCCATCCAGATATGTAAGTTTCCGTTTTGCAAAGATTATCAGTCTAGCCTTGAATTCTTTGGACTGCAACTCTCTCCCCTCGTTCCTATTGGTCCTAGCATTTTTCAGTTTTTGTACTTTCCACGGGATTGATGCCCGACCAATTTGCAAAAAAAAACAAATGGGAATGAATACGGATCTCACGCATTCCTCTCACGAGGATAGCATTGAACTGTGAATTGCAAAGAGATAAGTTCTCGTGGACGTCTCATCAATGGGATTTCTACCAAATCAATGCCCACAGTTTTCTGAGTGTTTGCTTATGTGAACAAACACATCAAGGCCTTGTGTGTCTCATGGCCTCCACTGGGCTTGTGTTAAAGCAGACCTTCACCAACCAGGAGTCGGAAGGAAACGTAATCCGTTTTCTTGAGCCGTAAGCTTTGACCTGCACTGGGAAAGTTGACCTCACATCGTCATTGCTGTGAAACAGCAGCAAGTTGTGCTGGATTGCATAACATATCGCTTGAACACACAACATGATGTGCATATATGACACACTTTTTGGCGTGAATTGTACGTACACAGTATAGACCACGACATAACACAAAATATATTGTGTATTGCAGACAATATAATACTGTGTGCATATTGCATAGATTGCAATTTTAATCAAACTATATATCTACTTATCTATCTATCTGTCTATCTTTCTATCAATTTGATATCGTTCTTTCTATCTATCTACTATCTATCCATACATTTATACATCTGTACTTTACACACTTTACTTCCCATCTGCCCCACATTTCATCGATTTTGCATCCCAGCTAATTTAAGATAACTCCTGTGCACTAATTGCCATATTATTAGGACAACGGAGCCATATTCACAGAGCTATCATTAACCAACTGGGCACCGGGCCAAGCATAGTGCTTCCTCGTCCATGACAAGGAGCTGTCCATGTGTCCGAAACCTGATGGTCCTCATCTCTCTCTCTCTCTCTCTCTCTCTCTCTCTCTCTCTCTCTCTCTCTCTCTCTCTCTCTCTCTCTCTCTCTCTCTCTCTCTCTCTCCCTCTCTCTGAGAGTCAGAGAAAGAGATGTACTGGGTGTAGAATGTTTCTCTCGCCTCATTCGTCACAAAAGGAAGGGGAAACAAGAGAGTGCAAAGCTGCTTAGAGCTGTGTGATTACGTTAAGGGGATTTCAATCCACTCTCACTGCAAGTGTGTGTGTGTGTGTGTGTGCGCGTGTATATATGTGTTTGTATGTGCCTGTGTGTGTGTGTGTGTGTGTGCGTGCATGTGTGTATATGTGAGTGCAGATGAGAGTATATATGTTAGTGTGTGTTTGTGTTTATATACGTGTTTGTGTGTGTGTGTGTGTGTGCGTAGGTCTATGAGAGAACGAAGAGCGTATAGCAGATGCTCCGCCTGCCATAGCTTCAAGTGAGAATGACCTACTTCCTATGAGCATGCTCTCAAATGGATTGCCGTTTGGTGTGTGCGTGCGTGTGTGTGTGTGTGTGTGTGTGTGTTGGGGGTGGGGGGTAGAGGGAACATCAGAGAGATATGGGGATGGGGGGAGGGTTAACGTGGAACCGTTAAATGACCGATAAGTAGTGGTCTCTCAGGACCTGTGCCTTTGAATAAAATAAATGTGTGTCAAGTTTGATGTATGTATGCGTACATTGTATTGCCTTTGTGTATCTTTGTAGTGTGTGTGTGCATACAGGCAGTATCAAACAGAGCTCACCTGTGCATACAACGTGGTCAGGCAGTAAACGTGTGTTTATCTGTCAGCCAGACGGCGGCCATCTGACCTATATATCTTTATGATGGGCTAATGAACCACTCTGAGCAGGTGGACCGTTAAGAACAGGACAACTGTTATTTAAAGACAGAGTGTGTACAATTCTATATTTCATTGTAGGGAGGGGGGGGATATCTCATCTAATGTGCATAATAGGACCGAATTTTGTAATTTATTATTTTATATATTTATATTATTTTCTTTGCATTTATTTATTATAGTTGCTGTACAACTACTGTGCAAATAGGTTTTCCTTTAAAAAAAAGTACTCTGATTGTATTTTACTCTGAGTGAGCTGGATCTCCTGCTCTGACAAACTTGATCCTGCTGTGCAGGGTGCAGGGGAAGGTTACCAGTTACGTGTTTGAGAGCATGGAGAGATTCAGCGATTTGGTATGCACTGGGTCACATCCAGCCTAATCCATTTAACTGTGGAAGGACAGGTTGCTTGGCTGTGGACTGTATTCTCCAACGACGCAGACACACACACACACCCACACCCACACCCACACCCAAACCCGCACACACACACACACACACACACACACACACACACACACACACACACACACACACACACACACACACACACACACACACACACACACACACACACACACACACACACACACACACACACACACTCACGGCATCTTTCTGTTTCTCATATCGCTCGCACTTATCTGCTACTGTTTTGTAATCTTGTTCTCTTTTTTCTTCTCCCCTTTGTTAAACGCTCAGTACCGGAGGACTTGTCTCTAGAGGAGAAAGATGAGCTTTCCAACATCCGGCGCAGGAAAAAAGAGCTGCTGGATGATATTGAGGTAATGACTCTCACCGTTCAGCTGATGCTGTTATGCAATGCCACCATCCCGTCAACCCAGCTTTACAACACATCAGATACACTGCACATCAAGGCAACTAAACATCAAATCCCATATACTATGCGCCAACCTCACTATACATCACATCACATATACTACACACCAACCCCACTAAATATCACATCACATATACTACAGACCATCCCCAATACACATCACATCACACACATACTACACATCGACTATAGCTGTGAAAGGCCCTAAAATAATGGCATATTAACAGGTAGCTTGAGGTCATGAACCAATATAAGTGTTGCTGTCAGCGTTTTTTGTCTATGTGCAACATGGTGTATGATGGAGAAATTATAGAAAGAATTACACAATGATACAAAAGCTAATTCATGTTTGGGCACTTTGTCGCAGGGCTGTGTTTCATCGGTCGAGCCTCTGTCTTATTGGAAGTGTCTGTATAATGCCTCAGGCATACAAAGACTGAATTTCGCCTCACGTTTGTGGTAGCGCGACACAAACAAGAATAAAAATCATATTGTTGTAATGGAGCATAGCACACAAAGCTTGGCTGTATTTATGTTTGCGCATTTTAAATAGGACTAACTATCAATAT
Organism: Gadus macrocephalus; assembly: GCF_031168955.1. Taxonomy (NCBI): domain Eukaryota; kingdom Metazoa; phylum Chordata; class Actinopteri; order Gadiformes; family Gadidae; genus Gadus; species Gadus macrocephalus. Next base: position 13,586,115 of record NC_082383.1, on the reverse strand, counting down.
TGGACAAAGACATTGTTTCGCCTCCGTCCTGACACGGCTTGTTCTTTTATCTGAACCCAATGGGTCGAGTTGTTTTAGCTAGCATGAAAACTAACTTGCTTAATGCTTATCTTCTCCGTTGCAGCGGTTAAAGTTTGAAATTGCAGAAGTGATGACCGAGATCGAGCAGTTAACCTGCGTAGGGGATAAGTACGATTTTACCCTTTGAGCTTTTTCTATCGTATCTTTCACTCTCTTCTCCCTCTCTTTCCTCCTTCAACATCTTTCAACCGCTCACTCCCCCGAGCCTCACACCTGTCATCATTGTGTGTGTGTGTGTGTGTGTGTGTGTGTGTGTGTGTGTGTGTGTGTGTGTGCGTGTGTCTGTGTGTGTGTGTGTGTGTGTGTGTGTGTGTGTGTGTGTGTGTGTGTGTGTGTGTGTGTGTGTGTGTGTGTGTGTGTGTGTGTGTGTGTGTCCACCTGCACTAACTCGCATGTGTTTGAAGAGGGAAACGGAAGTAATCGCTGACCAAACATGTCTCAGCATGCTCCATTTAGACGGAGGTGCTGATTGGTTGGTTTAGCGGGGAGGGTGACAGGGTTTCTGTGCAGATGGCGAGGGGGCAAAAAGAATACACACACACACACACACACACACACACACACACACACACACACACACACACACACACACACACACACACACACACACACACACACACACCTGTGCAGGTGGCTATTTCCATGTGGGATGTATGCAAAGATCTCTTAAAATAGACGGTTGTTGAGAGGGAAATTTTACAGGAAAATACAAACCTTTCAAAATGCATGACGGCTGGTTGACAGACAGGTCAAACCCATTTTCAGCTGTTTATATATTTCTCCATCTACCTGCTTTCATGAAGAGTAATAATAACCATTAATTTAACAAAACATTCATGCAACCAAATAATTTGATCAATAAATTAAAAAACAAGAACTAGGGTTGGTGTCTAATCATGTAGCTTGTGTCTGTTTTCTTGATTGCAGCAAAACGACACAAAGAAACAAACAGATCGCCATGGGAAGAAAGAAATTCAACATGGACCCCAAAAAGGTCAGGCATCCTCTTGCTTCTCAAATTAAATTGAAAAGGGCCTATTGAGTTACGGCAGGCCGGTATTTTTTATGGTGGACATGAGATTACATTCTCAACATGATCTAATTAGACAGCGTAGGAAACCACACTGATATGTTTCCTGTTTTTGTTCTTTTATCCTTGCAAAGGGTCAGCTGTCATATTCTAAACCTCAAACCTCAGGAACAGTCTAAATGCTTGCTCATTCAGCAGATGCTTTCATCCAAAGTGTCTGACAATGAATTTGTAGCTAAATGAAAAGGTAGTAAGACACTCTAAGGCAAGCATTGATTCGATGTTTTAATCACAGCACGACCATTGTCAGCATTTACAAGACGCAGGCAATGTGCAGTCCGTAAATCCGCAAAGTATACGACTTTGGACGATATTTATAGAGAAAGAATGGATACATATGGAGGTGTAGTTTGGCCGCATGAGGTCTGGTAACCTCCATTCAAAAAGCTGTGTATTTCTTTTACTACAAATAATCAAAATATGATATTTCGTCCACGTTGATTTAAAGCGATGGCCAACAGGATGTTAAAATGTAAAATAACCATAACAAATCACAGAGGGATGTATCCCCGCCACTTATACCAAATAAATTGTCAGGAACATTTAAAGGGAGTATGTTAATGTAATCTAACAGTCAGCTGATGAACTCACTGTTGGAAAGACTCAGGGGTGTGGTCTGACTCTCCGCCCCCTCAGTGTTTTGTACTTCCTGAAGAACCAAAACGCCGTCCATGGCAGCGTTGCCCTAATGTGAGTGGCCTGGTTGGGGGACGTGAGTGTACAGTAATTGGTGAGCTGCCTAGCTCAGTAGCCAGGAGGGAAAAAGGACTCATCAAATCAGCTTGAAAGAATATAGAGATATCGTTAGACAAAAATGACTCGTGATTGCAATGGATTTCATGTGTGTGTTTGTGTGTTTGTCTGTATGTGTGTATGTGTGTGTATGTGTCTGTGTGTGTGTGTATGTGTATTTGTGTGGCCTTGTGTGTGTATGTACGTGTGTGTGCGTGTGTGTGTATGTGTGTGTGATTTGTATGTGTGTGTGTATGCGCTTGTGTGTGTGTGTGTGTGTGTGTATTTGTGTATATGTGTGTGGGTGTGTGTGTCCGTGTGTGTGTTTGTGTGTGTGTATGTGTGTGCGTTTGCCATGTGTCTCCACAGGGCATCCAGTTCCTCCTGGAGAACGACCTACTCCAGCACACCCCCGAGGACATCGCTCAGTTCCTCTACAAAGGCGAAGGCCTCAACAAAACGGTCATCGGAGACTACTTGGGGGAACGGTAAGGAAGCTAAGCTATAATTCTCTTCCACCTCCTCCCTTCTCTGGCAGGAAGAAGAGGAGGATGGAAGACAACACGGGAGGAGGGAGGGAGGCCCTTCCTTCCTCCCCACTTCTTGTCTTCCATCCTTAGCTCTTCTGGAGTAGTTGGCATGCATAGGTGGGACTGGATTTATGGAGCTGGAGGAGGAATCCTGTTTATACCTACCTGACGTTTGTTATTGCCGTGGAATCAATGGGATTTGGGGCGGTTTGGGTCTGCTTAGCTGAGGAGGTAGAGCGGGTTGACTTGTAACCGGAAGGTTGCTAGTTTGAGCCCCGGCTCCTAGGTGTCCCTGAGTAAGAGCACTTAACCCTAACTGCTTCCAACAAGCTGGCTCTCGCCTTGCACGGTTGACTCCGCCATCGATGTGTGAATGCGTGTATGAACCATTGTAAGTTGGTTTGGATAAAAGTATCTGCTAAATGCCCTGAATGTAAATGTAAATGTTTGAACAACATGGCAGCCTAAGCCAGAACAACAGGTTTCCCTTTTCAGTTAACTACCGCCCCCACTACCTGTGATTAACACTTGAATGACGATGGTATCATTGGAAATGTTGGAATATTTTCATGAATCCATAATATAACTTTTAAATTACCCAGATTCAGCTCCCTGCTGTACAAGTCGGTGATATTTAACAGTTTTGCAGTTTCTTGGATGCCCCAAAAACATTCCTGTCAGCCGTAGCTCATTTATGTTCCTAAAGATTCCACTCTTTAATAGATCCATGTTCATGTTAGAATCTGAAAAGTTATCCGACGTTAACCGTTGTCCTACCCACCCTTCTGTGCTGCTCAGGGATGACTTCAACATTAAGGTGCTGCAGGCGTTTGTTGAGCTGCACGAGTTTGCTGACCTTAATTTAGTACAAGCTTTAAGGTGAGCAGTGTTTATTTTGAATGTGTGTGTGTTTGTTTGTGTGTTTAAGTGTGTGCATGTGTATGTGTGTGTGTGTGTGTGTTTGTGTGCTTGCGTTAATGTTTAAATGCTATTCAAATACTTCTATCGATACACAGTGTTGAAGTAATTTGCCACTCTTTAAATCGAGTACATGCTTTCCTTCTGTCCTTCCTTCCTTCCTTCCTTCCTTCCTTCCTTCCTTCCTTCCTTCCTTCCTTCCTTCCTTCCTTCCTTCCTTCCTTCCTTCCTTCCTTCCTTCCTTCCTTCCTTCCTTCCTTCCTTCCTTCCTTCCTTCCTACTGTTGTGCGTCTGCAGACAGTTCCTGTGGAGCTTCAGACTTCCTGGTGAAGCCCAGAAGATTGATCGCATGATGGAGGCCTTTGCCTCCAGATACTGTGGATGCAATCCAGGTGTCTTCCAGTCCACAGGTACCTACACCCACACACACACACACACACAGACACCCACACACACAAACACACACACACACAGCCAGGGCCACACACATACACACACACACACAAAGACACACAGCCACAAACACACACACACAAACACACACACACACACACACACACACAGCCATGGCCACACACACACACACACACACACACACACACACACACACACACACACACACACACACACACACACACACACACACACACACACACACACACACACACACACACACACACACACACACACACACACACACACACACAGAGCCACACACACACACACACACACACAGTCAGATAATGCATTCATACTGTGCAGATAAAACCTCTACAGAGGCTCTCTTTATTACAGTGTATTATTCCTATACATGTCCATCCCACGTGGAACCAAGTGACCAACCATCCTCTAGCAAGGACCTTGAGCTGGTCCTCTTCTCTGATGGATCCATCGGAACATCTCATTACATCTCCTCGTGTGTGTGTTACCTCGTTCTAGGCGTTCTCATCTCCCGACCGAATGCCTGTAATGGGGTGCACCAAATTAGTGTTTTTGGCAAGAGAGTGTTATTGGACTTCAGAGGGAGCGTCATTCGCTCCAGTTCCAAGGGTTTAACGGCCGGAGGGACGTTGGTACGGAGTGTCTTCTGACAGAGGGAGGATGCGTTTGATATTGCGCTGTCGAATTCGGCATCACTGTTTGTCTAAACCTCATTAATTCATCTCCTTGACTTTGTTGTGGTTCTCCTTGTCCGGGTCTCATCTTCTCGCTCTGGGGAGAGGTTGTTAACTGCCATGCAGAGCTCAATAAAGGAATGGTAATTGCGTTGCGGTTGAACGCTACAACTCAGGGTCCCCACTCAATCTGGTGTGTACATATCAACGGTGGTGGTGGGTGGTAATGATTAGTGAAGGGGGTATTGACCAGTGTGGCACCCTCCCCACCTACCCTCTCCAGTCCCCTCCTGATTGTGGCGGTCAGAGATGTGCTAAGGAGGTGTGAGCCGGTGGGGGGGGGGGGGGTCATCCATATTAATGGGGTTCCAGCCAGAATCGTCTTCGGAAGCCAAGGCTTCTTAAGTGCAGTAACACTAACAAGTCACATGGCGTAAGATGTTCCAAGTGTGTGTAATGTACGTATGTGTGTGTGTTTGTGTGTGGGTGTACATGTGTGTGGGTGTACATGTTTGTGTGTGTATGTGTATGTGTGTGTAATGTATGTATATGTTTTTTGTGTGTGAGTGTACATGTGTGTGAGTATAAATGTTTGTGTGTGTGTGTGTGTGTGTGTGTGTGTGTGTGTGTGTGTGTGTGTGTGTGTGTGTGTGTGTGTGTGTGTGTGTGTGTGTGTGTGTGTGTGTGTAAGTATGTGTGTGTGTAAGTATGTGTGATTAAAAGTTAAGAGTAGGGCAACAGAGTAACACTGGTGTTCTGAATTATTTATAACGTTTAAAGTGTATTGGATGTGCGGATTGCATGGATAGAGAGAGAAATAGATGGATGGGCAGACAGATGGATGGACTGATGGATGGATAGATAGATATGAAGATAGGTAGTGACGGGTAGACAGATAAATGACATACACAATGACAAACAGACCAACAGACAGATAGACAGAAAGATACATGTCCTTGGGAAGTCATATCTGTTGCGAATGGGATCACGTTTGCGACCCAGAAAAGCGGGAAGCTTACTTGATTAATATCTCACTCCTAGCAGGAGTGAGATCACCGAGCCCCCACAGGCTAATGATAATAATTATAATACTGAGGACCAACATTACAAGAGTAAAGTAAAGAATGTATTGGTCAAGGTCACTGCATTAGCCGACCGAAGACGATTCTACAGAAACTCAGAGGAAGTGATATTAAGGGCTCATGTCATGAAGCAAGCCAGTTAACTGAATGGTTTAACAGAAACTTGATTTGGCTGTTCAATACTTCCACAAGGAAAAATGAAAGTTTTCTGTCTACCGCGGCTGTTAATGAGGCAATTTTACTTCATCTATCATCAGGATTAAGTCATTTTGAGGGCAATTCGTTCTCGAAACAAAGTTTTTTAATTATAAGCCTAGGTTATAATGCGATACAATTTACATGGGATCTGACTAATATGCTAATATCAGTGGTGGAGACGGTAAATTAATCACAGAACGACACACCATTTTGAAAACAAGAACCCATTGGACCATCTACTGTGTGACATCATCTGTGTGACGTCATGTGTGTGTGACGTGTTTGTTCTGCCCCCAGACACATGCTACGTGCTGTCCTTCGCCATCATCATGCTGAACACCAGCCTCCACAACCCCAACGTGCGCGACAAGCCCCCTGTCGAGCGCTTCATCTCCATGAACAGAGGCATCAACGAGGGGGGGGACCTGCCAGAGGACCTGCTCCGGGTGAGCCCAGAGAGTGTGTGTGTGTGTGTGTGTGTGCGTGTGTGTGTGTGTGTGTGTGTGTGTGTGTGTGTGTGTGTGTGTGTGTGTGTGTGTGTATGTGAATGTGTGTGTGTGTGTGTGTGTGTGTGTGTGTGTGTGTGTGTGTGTGTGTGTGTGTGTGTGTGTGTGTGTGTGTGTGTGTGTGTGTGTGGGGGTGGGTGGGTGGGGGTGGGGGTGTGTGTGTGTGTGTATGTCAAGTTGGGCATGATAGGGTTTGATAAGTTTAATGTGCAAATAAACCTATCATGTGTGATAGGCTATGTGTGAGGGGAGGTATCGTTGTTGTAGTGTGTGTGTGTGTGTGTGTGTGGGGGGGGGGGGGGTAGGGGGGTACTCAACACTAGTACTTATGTGTGTGTGTTTGTATGTGTGAATGCAGTTGTTTGTGAATGTGTGTGCCCATATTGCCTCTGTGATGGTGGATCAGCATTAAGGCTGACTCTCTACTCCTCAACCACTCACACAACAACAACAAAACATAATTCAGTAACTTTAAAGTACCCTTGGACTTTATAGCAAGTTATCATAGTCATCATTATAGCAAATTCATTCATACTGTACAACTTTCCACTTTCTCTCCTTTGACGGAAGGAGTATTTGAATGTGTGTGCAAGTGACGATGATGTCTCTCAACTTGTTGGTGAAACACTGAAATAGAGTGTTTCACAGTCATGCTGTGCGTCTCTTGAATGCAGACTTCTCAAGGTGTGGTTCCAGCTGGAGGGAACGCGTTAGCTCAAATCAAGTCTTTACATTTATCGCTCTCTTTCTGTCTGTCTGTCTGTCTGTCTGTCTGTCTGTCTGTCTGTCTGTCTGTCTGTCTGTCTGTCTGTCTGTCTGTCTGTCTGTCTGTCTGTCTGTCTGTCTGTCTGTCTGTCTGTCTGTCTGTCTGTCTGTCTGTCTGTCTGTCTGTCTGTCTGTCTGTCTGTCTTTCTGTCTCTCTGTCTTTCTGTCTCTCTCTCTCTCTCTCTCTCCCTCTCTTTCTCTCTGTTTCATACCCAGAATCTGTACGAGAGCATAAAAAGTGAACCCTTTAAGATCCCTGAGGACGACGGGAACGACCTCACGCACACCTTCTTCAACCCAGACCGAGAGGGCTGGCTGCTCAAACTAGGTGAGTGTCAACCAAGCCCCTCTGATATGATCTGGCTCTCAGTCACATCGGAGAGAGCGCAATATAGAGCTTTGAGTACTATTACCTGCTTCCGTCCAAAGTTACCTACAGTTAAAAGGGATTTGGGTCACTGGGATACAAGCCATTAATGTAGGGACTTAGGCCCCGTTCACACAAAGCCGATTTCATGGCGAAACCGCAAAGGTCTTGTACGGTTCGGCCTTCCGTACACACGAAGCCGGCGAATCCGCTGACCGAAACCGCAAACTTCTGAAACCACCCTCGGAGGTGGTTTCAAATCTACCCGGTTTCGTTTTGGATTCGTGTGTACGCCTGAAACCGACTGAAACCGCAAACCATGACGTCATCGCCCCACCCCTCGACCTCCTAGCCAATGGCTCTTAAGCCCGCGGAGTCTCAGAAATCACATGCGAGCATGCGCATAAGGGCAGCCTTTATGCGCATGCTCGCCTCTTCTTCTTATTTCATTTCTTCTGGATTTCTGTACCAGAAGCAGCGCCCCTTATGGGCCTGGAATGTGTACTACAGCGTTTCTACAGATCTACCCGGTTTCGCTTGGCTTCGTCTTTACGGAGATACTTCGAAACCGGATAGATCGAAACCGTAACGGTTTCGCCCGTTTCGGCTTCGTGTGAACGGGGCCTTAGACAGTGTATACGGAGACAGGTCATTAGGGACCAGGTAGGATTTGGACAGTGGATACTGATACAGGTCATTAAGAAACAGATCAGGGTGTGACAGTGAGGACAGACACAGGTCATTAACACGCTCACTACACACCACCTCAAGCTGGTGTGTAGTGAGCGTTCTGGCGCCGATTGGCTGCCGTGCATCACCCAAGTGGGTGCTTCATATTGGTGGTGGTTAGTGAGGTCCCCCCTTCACTTTAGGCGTCTTTGAGTGTTATTAATTATTATTATTCTTCATGTTTAACCTCTGTTTTCCTTTTATTCCTAGTCTGTTTTACATAGTTTTGAATGATGACTATATGCTCTGTAAGGTGACCTTGGGTGTCTTGAAAGGCGCCTCTAAATTAAATGTATTATTATTATTATTATTATTAATGAGCAGGTAAAGGTAAGACAGTGGATACAGAGACAGGTCCTTAAGGAGAAGGTAGGGGTTAGACAGTGAGTACAGAGACAGGTCATTAAGGATCAAGTAAGGGTTAGACAGGGAGTACATAGAAAGGTCTTTAAGGAGCAGGTCGGGGTTAGACAGTGAGTACAGAGACAGGTTATTTAGGAGCAGGTCGGGGTTAGACAGTGGATATATAGACAGTTCATTAAGGACCAGGTAGCAGTTGGACATAATGCCTTTGTTTTTTGGATTCAGTATGTGTTATTTGTTTTGAAGCCGGTGTCTGTGCACACCTGGCAACACACCTACACAGTAAATGCACCACATGAATCATCATAAATATTTGTGGATTAGACCCAGGAGATCGAATGGTATAAATGTGCTTAATGGTATTTGCTTGGAGTTTGTTTGTGTGTGAGTGCATGCGTGTATGGATTTTAATGAATGTGTATTTTGTGCGTGTGTGCTTAAATGTGTGTATTTTAGTTTGTATGTGTTATAGTGTACATTTGAATATGTGTGTGAGTGTGTGTGTGTGTGTGTGTGTGTGTGTGTGCGTGTGTGTGTGTATGTGTGTGTGTGTGAGTTAGTATGAGTGTGTGTGGGTGTGGGTGTGTGCTGAAAAGTGTGCTCGGGAGTTTTTGGAACTGCTCATTTGTGTCCTATGAGTCCTAAGAGTTCGGTGTGCTCGCATGTGTTTTGCATCAGCACACCTCCGCCTCTCTACACTCTGTACTCACCTCATGGTTCGCTCGCATGACTCCCCCGCAACTGCCCACCGAAGGGCCTTAATGAGTCTTTGAAACGCTACAAATCACTCATTCACGCACACACAAACACACACACACACACACACACAAACACACACACACACACACACACACACACAGACAATTCACTCATTCACACACACACACACACACACACACACACACACACACACACACACACACACACACACACACACACACACACATGCGCACACATGCACAGAAACAAACACAGACAGCGTTTATTGTAACATTCCAATAACGCCTATGGAATGTCTCTATAGTCTTATCAAATCGAGCATATGTGTCTTCTATAGTCTATTCAGATTAACCCAGCATGGTTTACATAACCAGCATTCTCCTGGTTTTCCTCTCAGGGTAACTATTCCAGTAATATTTCTCAAATTTTACTATTGCAAACTGATCCCTGGAGAAGTTGAAGGAACGACGGAAAACACCGGTCATAAAAAGAAAAACTAATGGATAAAACAGGATTCCTCTTCTCCCAGGGTGGAGATTTGAGTTTAAAAGACACGCTTAAATAAAGAGGACCACCCTGTCGTTGTGTTTTGACGATGTAGTTATATGTCACTTTGAGCATAGCAGCAGAAGACGGAGTATGCTTAAGTATGTATGTATGTCCCACACATGAACACATACATGCAGGGCCTGAAGCATGTGTGTGCCATGTGTCTGAGATTTGCTCATGTAGCTCATTTACTTTTAGTATCTCCAATAATAATTGTTCGCCGCCTCTTATTAAACTCTGCCTCCGTCTGCTGTTGCATTGTACTGCGGGACTTCTGAGTTAATGTGTGTGTTTACATGTGTGCATATACTTACATGCCACATGGGGCTGTTGCGCAAGCTCTCATGCTTTCTACTCACAGCCAAAAAGAGAAACGATTTACCCTGTCTTTGTGGATGACTTTGGTTGTACTGTTGCTATGATGGTCCTGGGCTAAACAATCAGGGGACATCACTCTGGAGTATTTTGTTATATCGCTCTGAATGTGTACAGTCCTCTTCGACATGTGTACATGCTTATGCCCGTGTTTCCTTCTTTCTTTGTGTTTCTGTGTGTGTGTGTGTGTGTGTGTGTGTGTGTGTGTGTGTGTGTGTGTGTGTGTGTGTGTGTGTGTGTGTGTGTGTGTGTGCATTCACACAATTCATTCTTTGCTTGCTCTACAATGCTAATATGATGCAAATTAATAATGTATTATTTCAATGAAGCATTGTCCCTATGAGTTGGAATCTAATGCCGCTTTTCCACTGCATGGTACCAGCTCGACACGACTCGACACGACTCGACTCAGCTCGCATTTTTTGCGTTTCCACCGCGGTACCATGGTATCTGGTACCTGAAGTGGCTGCTTTTTCTAGTACCTACTCGCTCTAGGTTCCAAGCGAGCTGAGCCGATGCTAAAAGGTGACGTCGGCAGACGGCCGGCGACTGATTGGCCAGAGAGTGTGACGAAGTCACGAGAGCGACATGGCAACCATGCTGGTAACATCCATAGCAGCGCCGCAGCCAACATGTTCCACTTCTCCAACTTCTTCAACATGCCAGCTAATAATAGTAATGCGATCGATGTCCTCCATTGTTGTTATGTGGGTTCTGTCCATGTGTGGGTTGCGTATGTGTTGTTTGCGTCGCGTACACAAATACGTCACGGCCCTTTCGCGCAGCCGACCCCGCCCACGTCCAGGAGGTACTATTTGCGGTGGAAAAGCACCCGTGCTGCTACCGTGTCGAGTCGTGTCGTGTCGAGTCGTGTCGAGTCGAGCTACATGTGCGGTGGAAAAGCGGCATAAGAAGAAAATGTATGGTTTGCCAGGTTTTTTTTGCATATTTTTAGATATTACATATTTATTTTAGCTTACACCAATATGATTATTTTTCATTCATGATTACAAATGATACTCCATCTGTCTTTGAAACTATTTTCATGTATAGATCATTCACTTTTCAATGCACAGGTTTAGGGACATCCCTGTCAGATCACTTCCTGTCTGGAGGTGCCTTCCAGTCCTTCACCTTGTGGTCACTTCCTGTTCCTTCCTATGCTTACTTCCTGTCAGGGGGCCGAGTGAAAACCTGGAAGCGACGGTGGTTCATCCTGACAGACAACTGCCTTTACTACTTTGAATACACCACAGTAAGCCTTCATGTTTACAGTTTTAACACACATATGTGCATGGGATTTTTAGTTGTTGTGCTTGTACATATATGTATCTGCTTTTTAGTATGTGTCTGTTACTTGGGGCAGGATTATATATTCAAAATGTGCAGTAAGTATTCCATTTGTTTTTAATGTCTGATGGGAAATCGTGAGTGTGCTTGGGAGTGCGGTTCTCCCTTCTCCCTGGTGCTTATCTGTGCTAGCTGCTCTGTCAGCAATGTCCTCCCGCTACCCTGGTATTATCCACCAGGACACTGTCATTACGTCCTGTCCCCTGGACAACTTACTGCACACACACACACATGCCGGTTCACACACATGCACAGCACACGTGCACACACTCGTTTGAGTGCACCCACAGACACGTGCGCCCTGTTGAAGCGATAGGAACAACGGGTGACAGAGAAATTAAGGTTCAATTCAAGTGGGAGCAAACCATGTTGGTCCTCTCTAACTCTTTGTCTCTTCCCTTCTCTTTTCCTCTCCTCTGACCCCCACCTCACCTCCTCTACTCTATCCTCTTCCTTCGCTCCTCTACTCTACTCACCTCTCCCTCTCCCCCTTCTCCTTCTCCTCCTCCCCTCTCCCCTCCTCCCCCCGTCCCCTCTTCTCTCTTCTGCTCTCCTCCCGCTCCACATCTCCTCCTCCTCTTCCTCCTCCTTCCCTACCTCCTCCTCCTTCCCTACCTCTTCCTTCCCTACCTCCTCCTCCTACTCCCCTGCCTCCTCCTCTTCCTCCTCCTCCTCCTCCTCCTCCTCCTCCTCCAGGATAAGGAGCCTCGTGGCATCATTCCGCTGGAGAACCTGAGCATCAGGGAGGTGGATGAGCCCCGGAAGCAAGTGGGTGGCTTTCTTTAATAACAAACAATTTATTTTGGATTTCCTTAAATGGGAACATCAAGCTCTGCCTTTATAGAATTTCCCCTTGAACATTATTCCCTCTCATAATCTCATAAAGGTCAGGTCTGATTGGTCGGACGTGAACGATCAGATGGTTACTGGTTAGTTTTTTGACAGTAGAGGTAAACATTATTGACCGTACACTACATAATCCTTTACATGACCAGAAAAGTAGTAGGTATATGTCACATAGACTAACCAGGTTAGGTCTTTGAATGAGGTTATAAGATACCTACTCCTCTTCTGGTTGGTATTTAAGCTCTCCTAAAGGACCTCTGCAGGGCACCAACACCAGTATACATTACAGCTCTATCTGTTTTTTATCATCAAGCGTTACCTGAGATGCACCACTCCGTTGCAAAGCACTGCACACTGCAAATCACTCCTTGAAATTCCTGAGCTCATTCCCGAACTCCATTTAAATTCAACCTCTGTCATTCAATCTATTTATAGAAAGATGCTGAGCAGTGTTGTGAGCCAAATAGATGTTCGGATGTTTGTGGTGACATCATATTTTAGATATCAACTTGATCATGACCATCATGGCCAGGGCGCAGCAGCATCGGGCCCGAAACCTTGCCGTTTACCATCACGATGATGTCATGATGACGTCATGGTTTACATTGAGATGTGGCCGAAATGGTTATCCCTTCAGCTCCTCTGACGTCACCTCCCCTTCCTTCTCCCCTCCTCCCCTCCTCCCCTTTTCCTCTTCTCCCCTGTCCCCTCCTCCCCTTCTCCCCTCCTCCCCCCCTCCCCTCCTTTCCACCAATAGAACTGCTTTGAGCTGTACAACCCCAACCACAAGGGGCAGGTGATCAAGGCCTGCAAGACGGAAGCGGACGGTCGTGTCGTCGAGGGCAACCACGTGGTGTACAGGATATCGGCGCCCACACCGGAGGAGAAGGAAGAGTGGATCAAATCCATCAAGTAAGACCACCTCCCTAGCGCTCACCTCGGAAAGGCACGAGGGTATCGTAGTGGCTACTCCCAGCCGAAATGTACTGGGTTCAATCCCTGATGTCCACAGTCTAACGGTAGCGGTCTTTGAGCAAGATGCTTAACGTCTAGTAAATCGATAATATATTACGTTTGACTTGTAGTCAATTAGTCCCAGGGTTTTCTTTCTTTCACTTGATGTTTGTTTCGACCCATCGCGTTGCTGGAGGCAGAGATCAGTAAGTGCGTATTTGGCCAACACAAACTCAGCCAGCAGCAGCAAACTGGAAAGAAGTGTGTGGTATCAAATCAGCATTGTGTAGACTTAACTTGACATGCCAGATGTTTTTTTACACAAAACCATCTTGAAACCAGTCCTTGGAAAACAGTTTGGATTGGGGAAGGTACTTTAAATAAATACTTGACAGGGGATTGAATGAACCATCTGTTTATCACTGTCCACCACGTATCACGTACATCAGGTAGTTTCTCATAGGACGCTGACTGGTCTGAACCACTGTGGTTTGGCCAAAAGCGTATAACTCGTGCAAATCTCTTTGTATCTTCGTAACGAGAGAGGAAACAAGCACCTAGGCTCTGCAGTCTCCCACAACAAATTATGCCATAACATAGCTGCACTACTGGAACCCAGATTAAGATGTGGCATACCCCGTTTTACTCTTTATTGGGTAATTGCATTTATAGTGGCACTGTGGGAGTATATAGTATGGCCGTCCACTGGGCCTGTGTTGCAGGTAAGCAGTGTGGGTTTGTGTATGTGTTTGTGTGTGTGTGGTAGTTACAGCCCTGGTGTTATATGAGCTCCAGGTGTAATTTCCGGCAGACTGCACCTAGATAATATTCTGGGTATCAGACGATCTGCAAGCTCATGTTCTTATGTCAGAGAGATTTGGAAATCTCAAATGCCAATCACAACTGTGGGGCCACCTTTGGGAGGAATTTTCATAAACAACCAAGATGGCTGCGGCTGATTTGTCACACGTCTCGTTGCCCTGATTGGTTGTAGGTCTATCCAATTGCATCCAGATGCCTTTGTGTTGGGTCCGTTGATAAGGCCCCTTGGAATTCAAAATAAACTGAGACGTCCCAGACTAATTTGCATTTGCGTATTGGTCTGGTGATGTCGTGCCACATGGATGGTGCAATGTAAAATCGAGAAGGCTCAGCAGAGCACTAATTCACTGTAATAAAGTGCATGTATTCATAGTATAATAGAGATGACCCCAAGAAGCCTTAACATTTAACCACAAACACTAATACATGTGTTTTATGTGTGTGTCTGTGTGTGTGTTTGTGTTTCTCCGTAGTTGTGTAGAAGTAGGTGTGGATCTCAATAGAAAATGAGGGCCACAGACACCAATAATATGCGCTAATGCGTTAGCGTTAGCCTGGGCTCATGCGTTTGCCTTTGGGACGATAGATTCATGCATCTCTAGTTTCTGTAAGTTCCCGCTCCACTGGTGCAGCAGGCAGATGCACACGGTCACCATGGGCAATATACACCAACTCTATGGATAAATCAGCTGCACAGTTCATAATGATCGGAGCGGAATGCTCCAGTGAGCCGTCAAAATAAACTCACTGTTCTATGGTTCTCGTTCCTTGGGAAATGTTTTGTGGGAAAATGTTTGACAATAGTGGCCCTCCCCCCCAAAAAAGCATAAACATCACAGTATGGTGTGTGTATAGAGCTATAGAGCTTCACTGTTGGTGAAGGAAGAGTGGAGGGATACAGAGATGTTTAGCCTGCTTTTTGCTTTGTGCTGGCGCTAACAGGATTTAGCATGCATGAAACTCGGCTTCTATTTGGAGCCAAAATGGCTTCCTAACGTGGGTGCTTTGATGGTATGGGGAAGCCTGATCCTGAATGGCTCAGAATGGGGAAATGGTACTGTTGTTTTTTCTATGCTACTGTTTAACGTGTATCACAGCAGGTAGGGATTCAACATGTGGGAAGTCTGAGTGTGTGTGTGTGTGTGTGTGTGTGTGTGTGTGTGTGTGTGTGTGTGTGTGTGTGTGTGTGTGTGTGTGTGTGTGTGTGTGTGTGTGTGTGTGTGTGTGTGTGTGTGTGTGTGTATGGGCAATATCTTGCCAGAATAGGGAATCAGTGAGGTATGGCTGGGAAACTCAATGAAATATGAGTAAACGTGTGTGTGTTCATGGTGCGAGGGGTTAGCACGTTATTACAGGAACAAGTTATTACATGGAAACGTTATTACATGGAAACTAGGTCACTGCAACTTTTTTTCCCCATTTTTGATCCAGTTAGGGAAGGGGTTGGTGTCAATGTGCTTCTAGTATTTCCATATCAAAGATGCACAAGCCACTCCTCTCAAGTGGCCTTGCTCGGTCACACATGTCATTTCCTGATCTTTGATTGGCTGTTTAATGTACTTTGCATTTCATGTTTTTTGATTGGCTCTTTTATATATTATGTTATTATTTGGTCTTTGATCTTCTTTTTAGTGAACAGTAATTTGTACTATGTTATTACTTAGCCTCTGATTGGGTCCTGACGTAATCCTGTCCTCTGATTGGCTGCTCCAGGGCTAGCATCAGCAGAGACCCATTCTACGACATGCTGGCCACCAGGAAGAGACGGGTCGCCAACAAGAAGTGAAGAAGGACAGTCTTATCCTCCACCTGTGACCTCAAACACCAACCCCGCCATTCACAAACACATCATCCACCCTATGCATACACACACACACACACACACACACACACACACACACACACACACACACACACACACACACACACACACACACACACACACACACACACACACACACACACACACACACACACACACAAAAGCAAAGTCACATTCCATGTGTAAACAGCACTAGCCAACCGGACCTGTGCTGCAAGTTGTTGGACATGTTGAGGATAAAACACACCAACAATTTACCTTTGGCAGACGTATCCAGGGGCCAATCCCCTAGGGGGCCAGAAGGAGAGTAGGTTAGGGGCTACAGGAACAGGACTGCAAGGACAGCACTGTTCTGGACTGTGTCTGCGCACATCGACCCACACATACACACACAAGCACGCACACAGGCAGACAAACACACACAAGCACGCTCCCGCAGACGTACACACACACACACACACACACACACACACACACACACACACACACACACACACACACACACACACACACACACACACACACACACACAAACAGTAAAGAAGGACAACACTGATACTACACACACGTCGGTGTGTGCACCCCTGTGTGAGTGTTTGTGTGCTACTCTGAAATATTATGTCTCATGCTCGACCTTTCTGTTGTCCCCTTCCATCTCACTCTGCTCCTCCTTCCTCCCCCTCCTCCTCCTCCCTGTGTCTTTATGGGGATTTCATTTCCTGAATGACCTGAGCAAAGCACAACTGCCATTTCGGTGCTTTGACAGGGGGCCACATGCAAACGTGTGTATATGTGTATATGATGTGTGTATGGTATGCAGTTTAACATGCAGAATGTGTGCACTCTGCGTGTGCCCACACCACTGTGCTTTACATGTACAAACTCAACAAAAAGAGATTTGCGTGGCAAACCAAGGTCACAGCTCATATGTTTGTTTGTTTGCTAAATGAGAGAGAGAGAGAGAGAGAGAGAGAGAGAGAGAGAGAGAGAGAGAGAGAGAGAGAGAGAAGTTAGGGGTGAGGAGGAGGAGTGGAAGTGTGTGTGTGTGTGTGTGTGTGTGTGTGTGTGTGTGTGTGTGTGTGTGTGTGTGTGTGTGTGTGTGTGTGTGTGTGTGTGTGTGTGTGTGTGTAGGATGACGGGAGGTCCTTTGGGGGCCAGTGGGGAAGGGGGGGGGGGGGAGTATGGACGGGTAGTTACATTTTGCAGCATAACCTCCACTAGAACACATATTCATTCCATTCTGATGCTCAAAGTCCTCTCAGAAACCGACAGCCTCAGCGATCTGCAGTACCGCAGATTTACAGTTCAGTTTTTTCCTTCTCCAGTTCATCATGGTTATAACTCAGCTGGACTGACGACAGTTGTTTGTGTAGACCACATTGTTTTGTAATGTGCATACTTTCATTGTGCTTTCCTTGTTTCTTTTTGTTGGGGAGGGTGATTTGCTAGAAGGAGATGAAACGTAAACCTACTTTTGGACTAAATAGCCGTGAAATCAGAGAATCTGTGAAAGGGCCTTTTTAAGACTGATATAAGCTTGGCTTAGTTATCATATGAAGCTCCTTTCCTCTCACCCCTCTTGTTTGCCTGCAAGGTATCCATGAAAGTTTCATGCATCCATGGGATTTTTGTTCATATTCATTTTGTTATTTTGTATTTCTCTTGCTTGCTTCTTTGTGTTGCCTGTTTAAATATAAACACTTACAAACTGTCCTTGATTTTCTAATTTATTTTCATTTGTGAAATGTTTTTTTACTATACTCGTAAATGTAAAAAAAAAATATATGCCTAAGTTATGTATGTGTATATATTGTATAGGTTTTTTGTTCACCTTTTTGTTTTGCTAGTGTGTTTGTATGCTGTTTTGAAGCCAGTTATGTAAACTAACTGACGTTTGGGGTGTTCTGTATCCAACAGATGTAAACTATATCAACCAAAATTGTCTTGACCCGTGATGATGATGAGTATGAAGATGATGATAACAATTGGGATGATGATAACAATGGTGGTGGTGCTGGTGTTGGTTATGATGAGGATTGTATCACTCAGGCCGTTTTGTGATAATAACTGTGATGATTATAAGAATAAGCCATGACTGAGGGTATGACAGTGGTGTCAGAGTAAAGTTGTGATTAACTGATGACTATATGACATAGATGACTGGTGAATATATATCTGACAGTGGTATCCATCATCAATAAGCTTGATGGTGTCCATGATGTGGATGGTAATGTCGAAGATGATGTCAAAAACAATCAAGGGTTTTGTATGTGATTGTAAAATAAAATGAAAGTCCTAACATTTGGGCAGAGTATAGCTTGTACTAACCTTTGAGAGCTATGGTTACTTTTACTTTTATATTCCATGTATAATCTATTGGTCACGTTGTATATTATGTGTATCTACCATACATATATCTTATACATCACCCGTGTGGCTTCGTTATTATGAATGCGCCTTTTGACCTACTTATCTGCCTTTTTAGTGGCATCATGAATAATTAATCTGTCGCTCATATTGGGTAAAAGGCCTACGTTTTAATATAGATTTGGATTTTATATATATGCCTGCTGTGTTGTGTGTTCAGATTATAAACCGATTACACGCTGAAGGACAATCGACAAGTGAAACGGGTGAAAGGAAATAAATAAAGATACACTACTACCCTCTATCGGTAACTTCAGTAAACTACAACTTTGAAAAACCTTTTCCAGAATTAGATTTTTTTTTATTATTAAGTTAACTGCTTCTATTTGAATTGGTTTTGCCAGTTATTTGGATACATGTGGCTGTCCATTTATTAGTAATTTGAATTTAGTTATGTGTAATGCTGGTTACTCATGAGCAGCCTAGTTTCTTGCTATAAATAGCAATGACTAAACAGTAAAACCTTATCTTTTGGTTTTAATAAAAACAAACAAGCAACATAGAAGGACAGGATATTTTGGATAACGGCGGTACAGTTGTACAATATGCACATAATAAAATAATTTCCTATAAAATATAGCCATAAATATACCATAGCCTACATATTGCAACCCTAAAGCAAATATTATTGTGTATTGAATTGTATTGAGTATTGTTTATCCATCATTTTGGTCTTTGAGACTAAACAGTCAATGCATACTTGACAGAGCTGCTGTAAAAACAAAATCTGCGTTTTAAACGGCAAACAAATCACAACTGAAAACACCAAGCCTGAGGCGGTAAAAAGTCAAAATATTATCTTCTACCCTACGCTGCGAAAAATAAATAAAATAAAAATGAACAACATTATACAGTATTCTCAACATTATACACATCATTTCCCTTTATCTTCACAGTTTTGTCTTTCGGCGATCATTTTGTCCCCCCCCCCTCCCCCACTGCACCAACCGACCAATCAGCACGGAGAGGAGGACACCCGGTCATACTCGGGGCACTTGAGCAGCGCCGGGTAGCTGGCGCCGCCCATCTGCAGCGAGGCCTCGCTGGAGAGGTCTGAGGGGCTGCGGCCGCGCGACCACGCCTCCGGGTGCAGGAACTGACCCGAGTGGTCGGAGCAGGTGCTGAGGCGTGGCCGGTAGAAGCCGGGGTGGCGGGGCTGGTACAGATCCTCCGCCGAGTAGCGCTTCATGAACAGGTAGACCGACATGACGCCCGCACTCTGAAAAAACGACAAATATGGATTCCAAACGAAAACACTCAAGGGTATTGAGTGTTGCTCGTCACTATGGTGATGAGTTTATTGAGAAACATACGTGAGGTATGTATAGTGAGGGGTCAGCTAGACCCTTCTTCTTCTTCTTATTGCAAATTGTCTGATTACATATTCGATTACATCAAATCAGATTGCACAAAATCAGAGGTCATCCGATTATATTAGATTACATTTAATCATATTAGGTTAAAACACATTTGTTTGAATCAGATGATGTTGAATCCAATTATTTCGAGTCAGATCAGATTAAACGGCCTACCTCTGTAAGCAGGAAGGAGATGGCGGCGAAGGCGAAGGACCAACCATACTTGTAGTTGAAGAAGGCCTCGCTGCTGCTGGTCCGGCTGAACATCTCGTCATTTATGGTGGAGATGTACAGAACCAGACCAACCACCAGAGCTAGGCCTGGTGGAGAGAGCATCGCAGAGAGGAGAGGGGGAGAGAGAGAGAGAGAGAGAGAGAGAGAGAGAGAGAGAGAGAGAGAGAGAGAGGTTAGGGGTGAAATGGGAGAGAGAAACAGAAATGACAGAAATGGGAGAGAGAGAGTATAAGGGAAAGATGGTGGAGGAAGAGAGAGAGCAAATGAGAAAGGGAGCATGGGAGACAAAATCCTTTGTGAGGACAGACATTAGTGTTTGGTTCTATTTTCTAAAGGTGAATGACTTGACATTTTGCCTCCTGACAGAAAGCTTTGACGCTAACGAACAGCACACTCCACCTCTCCCTCCCTTTTCTCTCTCCTCTGCCTCCTCCCCTCTCCCTCCTCTGCCGGTGGGCGGAGAGAAAGAGAGAGAGAGAGAGAGAGAGAGAGAGAGAGAGAGAGAGAGAGAGAGAGAGAGAGAGAGAGAGAGAGAGAGAGAGAGAGAGAGAGAGAGAGAGAGAGAGAGAGAGAGAGAGAGAGAGAGAGAGAGTAGGGCAGGAGGGAGGGAGGGAGGGACGGGGAGCCAACTGTGGCATGAGGCTTGTCAAGGTTGTTTACGAAGAAGAACTGTCACCATAAACAAACAGCACAGAGGCTAAAAGGAAATCTCGCTAACAAATATAAATAGGAAAAAAAGGGAATTCAAGATTGTGCAAAGTAGCAATAATCAAAGAAGCAATAACAAAGTAGCAAGGACCAAATTAAGTGGAGAAAGAAGAGAAGAAGAGCTTTATATAACACATTGCCCGGCTATGCAAAGACAAGCTATAGATCAGTCTTAAAGGCCGTTTCATAGACATCATAGTTTCCTAGACTGATTACACGGCTATTTAGTCCAAAAGTAGGTTATGTAACTACTCTGACATCGCCAGACCAATTTGCAAATGCGAATTAGTCTGGAACATCTCAGGTCATTTTCAATTTCCAAGGGGCCTTATCAAAGGGTGCAGGCCAAAATGCCTATAGACGCAATTGACAAGATAATGGGTTGTGATTGAGCCGACCAGGTAGCCTGGCCAGACCAAGCCAATCATAGATTGCACGTTGGTCTGGGGAAGCTGCCGTCATTTTCTTCAGCACAAGAGGTGTGATCAACGGGTCTAGTTCAACTGACTCTGTACGCGATTGGCTGCTTGCCGTCGCTTTTCTGTCGTCATTGTGTTGAACCAGCCAATAGCGCGCCAAGGGGAAAAGCCAGCTCGGTGATTGTCTCCCGCAAAAACATATCTGAAGCAGAAAGAAATATATTGCTCTTCTCCAGACCCTTGTGCAGAGCGAACTCAATTCTCCGGTAGAATGGGCGGGGCTACCCAGGCTACCGACCAGGGGCAGGTCTGCTGCAATCTATCCGAACAGGAATTGGGCCAGAAGCATATGCCAGAGCATATAAAACATGAGCTCACAGATACGTCTGGTTTCCAGGTTAAAACGTTACATCTACGCAGAGTACACCGCTCCCCCCCACCCTTCCCCTTTAAGGAAAAATACTAAATAAAAGAACAATGAAAGTATGCACATTAGAAAGTGATGACGTATTTTAGCAGATCATCCTTACCTGTAAAAAAGGGGATTAATGAACTTGATAATTCATTTGAATTGATCTATGTAGGTATATTGTTCTTCCCCTCTTCAGTCTTCATCATATGATACAGACAAGGAATTTAGGCACAATACATATCTACAAATATATTATTTTCATCATAAAGTTGAATGTGGCTTGATTTTACTCTCTTTACGTATAGTCCACTCTCACACCTGTTGTCACCAGAAGTCTCCAAACAATAGTGGGGACGTACCGGAGAGGATGAAGAAGATTCCAGAGACGAAGGCCAGGATGGTGCGGTGGGGCCGCACGTGGCCGATGTTGTTGAGGACGAAGCCGATGAACATGAAGAGCAGGCTGACCAGGGGGAAGGGCGTGGCCGAGCGAATCATCTCTGAGGATGAGAAGCGCTCACATCAATGAATCACAAAGAAGCTTCACTCCCTGGGCCTGCAGCTGGACACATTGTTTATCAAGGAACTTATCTTCACTGGCATGCAGGGTGAGGTTGGAATAAATAGAAAATAAATATTTAAAGCAATATAGCTAAATACATAAATAAATAAGGGGATGGTCTATGTACATTTTAATTAATTAATTGAGAGATGTTGGTCCTTCATGAATAACGAAGGTGAAACCACGCACACACAAACACGCACACAAATACACTCTCCCAGAAGCCTCAGTGACACACCCGCGCATAATGTTACAACCTCCTCCTCATCTTTGATAATGCAGATGACTCATTCTGTGGGAAGATTTGAAAACCTCAGAAAGATAGAAATGTGGGACACATTAATTGTTTCCTCAAGGATTTAAATTGGAACTGGTCGTTTATATGAAGAGAAACAATCAAGCGTGCAGTTTGGGTTAACGGCCTCATGGAGGTGCAGTGAGTCGAGCTGGGTACTCACTGAGAACGTTGACAGTCGACTCGGAGGTTAACTGCACGTTCATGGGCATTATGTACTCGATGGTGAAGCATCGGCCAGCCTCTTCACCTAGTGGGGAACACAACTTCAGTGACTGCGGCCTCAAGACTTTGAAAGAAAGGCTATAGCCCTATAACATAATCATAACAGGGCAACAACTCTGTAATTGCAAAAACAATGACGGTGACTTCAGGCATGAATAAAAAAACAATAATTGGATAGGCAACCTTAAATTTGAAATGTTCGCTAACACCCTGCCATTTCATGGCACCGGTAACAGACTAATTAACATAATAACACAGTTACACCAACACCAACTGCACCAGCACCATGAGTCACACATATATAGGCCTACTGCACCGCTCCTGTGTGGTTTCATAATTTCATAATGGTGTCAACCCCCAACCCTAACCACTAACTCTAGACCAGGAGCGGGGAGGGGTGAGATACTGATGGATGCATATCTTTTTAATATTCCTGGCTAGGATACTTTTTTTGTTAGAATGAATCCTTTGGCACAAGCAACAGCCACACCTGTATATCACACCTGTAAAATAACTTAAACCAAAAAATGGATAACGTGCATATCAAGGCGGAAGAGGAGGCGGATTAGAATACATCAGCCGAGTCAGCTTCTCTGACTACAGGTGTCAGACTGTTCAACAGGTCGATCAATAAGAGAATGCTCTTTTAGCTATGGATATCTTTTTCACTTTTGGAATTGTTTGAAGGCCAAAGACCAATGGGGCAGAGAAGGTCAGGGTGGAATAACACGTTCCTATGGCTAGGATGATGCTAATCCGCGCAGGACTTTTTCGGTCAGTAATTGGAAGTCAATAAAGGTAGGAGAGAATAGTAATATGGTTGAATCATCTAACTCTACTTTGGAGTCTAGCGGCGTTCTGCCTCATCTAGAAGCACTTCGTGAAGTAATTTGGTAAACCAGAGAACAGTGCATTGCAGTAATCTAGACTAAACGTTATAAATCAGTGGATGAGAGTCTCTGCATCCGCTGCCGATAACATTGGTTTGATTTAGGCATTGTTCCTAAGATGAAAGAGGTTCCATTTTTGATCTAAATAAAGCACGGGGTCAAACAAGACTTTGGCACCGGAACTTTGGGGGACGGTAGAGCCCTCAAAACACAGTAGCCGCGTTTACATGGCAGATCTATGCCGCATAGATTTCTATGCGGCATAGATCTGTTCCTAAAATGTGTTCCGAATGTACTGTATACATGGCAGCAACAAAAGTGTCCGTTATGTCTCTCGCGCACACCTGACACGTCTCTGGACCGGCGGCGACATAATGGATGTCTTATCACTATCGGGGATTTTAAATTTGATTTTAATGAAAGCACAGCAGGAGAGAGCTTTTCTCTGCCTGCTCCTTCAATTAAGAAGGAGGAGGACAGCGCAGCAACGTCAATTTCTCGTCAGATCTTTATATTTACCCTTAGCTCCGCCGCAAACAAGAGGAATTTGGATGCGAGTCCGCAGCCAAGACTGGTGGGAGAGTGGTCTTACGGGAATTTAGTGACCAGGAATCCTCGAAGGTCCAATTGCGCACTACTGCAGCTGCCATCTCTCTAAGTTAAGAAGTATTTTAACGTTCAGCCTGCAAATGTACTAGTAGTAGCCTACTCATTTACAGTTATCTCGGACACGCGCGGACACGTCATTAATAAACACCCATGTCCCGTCGCTTAGCAACCGGACACGCTTACCGGACTACTTTTACGGAGTGATAACAAAGACGTGAATCAGGCAATAAATCCACTTTCCTTGACAGCGGTGAAGTTCGGTGTGCTTAAAAGTACCGACGGAGCTCAGTGGACCAATTGCGAACTACTGCGGCTGCTCTAAGTTAAACCCCAATCTATGCGGAATAAGTGTATACATGGCGATTTAAAACGGACTACACCACCTATTCTATGCGGCATAGAATCTATGCCGCACAGATAATTGTATTCCGAATGAGGCGTATACATGACCATTTTATATGCCGCATAGAAATCTATGCGGCATAGATGTGTCCATGTAAACGCGGCTAGTGTGCCATCTTCCAATAGTATCGTTGCTGCTTTCGAGCTGTTGATTAGCAGCTCAGTTTTCACTGTGCAAAACTGTAAATAGTTTGTATAGCTAAATTATCCTGTGAAGATGAATGGCATCTTCACTGTGTTAAACCTTGTTTTAAAAGATGCCCATGTTCCTGTCTGGCCGTAATAGTCTGCAGCTGTGGCTCATAGGTTAATTGAGCCACACCCATTCTGGTGCTCCTTAAGAGGGCCAGAGTTCTAGACTGGAGGGAGGCTTGAGTTGTGCAAGGTAATCGACTGTTGTGCTATTGTTTGTTTTAAGTAAAAATATGCTTTTTACCAACAACATTGTGCGTCAAGGAAAGACTTTCTCACAGATCCACTTAATTCAGAATAGACTCAAAGCCTAAATTATACATTTACATTTTTTTATCCACTGAGTGGCAGTGCTTGAGGCCAATAGGCCATACTTTTTTTTTTCATGTTGTCATGAGCAATATTGTTCATATTCCTGTACAAATTATGCAAACCATAATCACACAGTGCCCCACAACATTTTACTGTATAATTTGCCAAAATGTCATTGTCTGTCTTCGACCAATCTAGATTTGTGGTTGAAAAAAAATCTCTCTCTCTCTCTATTATGTCCATTTTTTTTATTACATCTTTTTGGTTTAGAGCTTTATAGTTTATTGTATTACTATGAAAGCTGTGGAAAATATAACTTGGAATTGTCACGGTCGATAATGCTTTAACCTGTGCCATGTAACTTGTCTACTGTTTCCTTTACTTCCTTTAGTAGTAAAGGACACAGTACATTCCTTATGTACTCTTAATATTTACTCAACAAAAAAAACAATCTGAGCGAAAGTTTCTCAAAAACATTTGCTTGTCTAGGCGGCAATAAATCCAGATAATTTCTGTATCGTATTTATCTGGTCCACTTTTGCCTAACTATGGGAAAATATCAGCCACTGCCATCTGGAACTATATAATTATAACCGTGGCTACAACACAAGCCACTAGATGAGGCTAAAGGTTGGAATGTACATAGTGAAGGTTTAATTAATAATGGATGATTTTACAACTGATGAACATTGATGCAAGCAACCAAAGTGAGACTAAAACAGACGGTTTGGGTCTTTGATGAGTGTCATGCCCTTGTAAATCCACCTTTAAACATGCAGAGCATTGCATTGCATGGACCCACAATCTACCAGCCTAGGCGCAAGCTGTGCTATATGATGATTGCATCAGACAGACAGACAGGACAGACGGACATCTTCAACTGCTTGTTCGGGGTCGGGTCGCAGGGGCAGCAGCTCTAGCGGGGAACCCCAGACTTCCCTTTCCCGGGCCACATTGACCAGCTCTGACGGGGGGATCCCGAGGCGTTCCCAAGCCAGTGTGGAGATATATTCTCTCCACCTAGTCCTGTGTTTGCATCAGGACAGCCTTATTATAAAACTGGCAAGGAGGAATGGGAGGATTGGGCTTTGTTATCAATGTAATTAGACCTGTTGTGTTTAAATGGTCTCCTTTCTTCATATCACTTGATATCAAATGCTATGGGACACGTGGCAATAAAGGATCATTTAAATTGAAATAAAAGTTCACTTTGAAAGGGACTGTATATGATTACGCCCGGCACAGACAGCACAGCAGACACCTCACACACACAGACACACACACACGTACACACACACACACACACACACACACACACACACACAAACACACACACACACACACACACACACACACACACACACACACACACACACACACACACACACACACACACACACACACACACACACACAAACAGAGTGAGAAAGTGGGTTTGAAATTGATTTTGCGTTTGGGTGAAGGCAGGTAAAAGCAGCAGTGTTATGGTGATGTGATGATAGAGCTCATCAGCTTGGTCTCAGTGCCTCATTTCGATGGCGTGGCGTGCATACTCTATCTAACAGGGCCTAGAGAGCACTCCACAGAAATGACTCCATCAGTGGCTGCACTCATGCCGCGGTCGGGCACCGCCGTCCGTTAAATTGCACCGGAGGAGTAGAGACAAAAACGTCACTCAGATCATTAGCAGGCACTCCTGTTGCTCTCGCTCACACGTGTTCGCCATTGATCTCGTTCGACCTCTTTGCACTTCGGAAAGTGTCTGATAGTGTTGCGGTTAGTCTAGAGATGCTCTTAACTCTGTGGAGTCATCAAGCTAGACCCCAGCACTTTATTTGACATTGATTGCATATGTGAACCAATCCACATGTTCCATCCAACCTCCATTGCACCAACGATCCTGCAATACATCCCGATCCAATCATCAACCACGCAGGATATATATACATTTAACCAATATATATATATTTATATATATACATCTATATATATAAAATGATCGATCCCTCCCCCCTCAGCCACCCATTCATCTGAATTATATTCCTAACGCTCTAGTGTTCACTAGTGTTTTAAAACACTATCTTATATGGAACAATATATATGTAATGCATGTGTACCGATCCATCAATTCATCCATCAATCCATCACCTAACTTAACACCGCCTTTCCGTCCACCCCCTCATCCATCCATCCACCTCTAGCGTTCTCCACGGCTCACCAGCCAGGAAGCAGACGCGCCAGAGGCCCGAGTGCAGGGAGCTCCTGACCTCCGCGCTCTGGTTCAGGGGCAGGACCACGCCCTCCTCCAGGTAGAGCCAGTAATCGGTGCTGACGGCCACGCCCAGCAGGGCCAGCCCACTGACGGCAAACACGCTGCTGAGCAACGTCAGGGCCTTCCTGCTGCAAGAGCTCATCGTCCCAACCACCGGGGAGGGGCAGCGGTCAGAGGATGGACGGGGCAAACACTCCGCTGGGAACTCTGTTTGGGGAGATAGAAAGGGAGAAGATGGATTATGGGAGATGGTTGTAAATGTTCTCGTTTGTATTTTGTTAATGTGTTCTGATTGGATGGCTCTATGCTAATAACATGTGGTTATTAAGTCATTTGATCATTCTACGAAATGGGTGCTATTTAAACTTTGCATTTAATACATTTTCCTCAACAGCAAAACCTTTTTTTAAATCCACAACATAAAAGATATGTTAATCTTCCAAAAAGAATTTGTAGGCTACACCATTTGGGTAGACAGGAAATAGATTTTAAAAATCGTTTTTTTCCGGAAACCATCATTAGGAAGTATGCAATTTAATCAATTTCTTTGAGTTTTAGACTTTTAATTTTTAAATATGAATTTGACACGTCAATACCTTCATTGTTTTTAGAAAAAATAACAAATTCAGCTCGAATTTGCTAACACAATTATAATTGTTTAATTGTCCACAAAGAAAGAGCATTATTAAACATACATTTATGAAGAATGTCACTTACCTTAACACATTTAACAAAATGACCCTTAGATGAGGTAATAACTGATGTGACGGCTTTCAATACAACAGCATCCTTGAAAAAAGCTGCATATTATGTAGTATATACGATTGTATTATACTTAACAAATACTGACCAGTAAATAAGTGATAAAAACATCAGTAATTGTCAGTGCATCAGTAGTTGGTCAGTAATTATGGAAAACTCAACGTTCAATAAACATGAACGGTTCAAATTGTAAAAATAAAAATAATATAAATCCACTTTAAAGTTTAATCCACAGGAGCAGAAGGTAATGGAAACATTTGGTGATGGCTCTAAAAAACTGAAAAGTTATAGGTATTTGTCACTAGAAGTAACACTAGAAAAATAACTTCCAAAAAATTTTTCCTCAGATCTCAAAGGCTTCAAGAGTGTTGATACCGGGAGAGTCGTTTTCATACATCTCTCTGGATTCCCACGCAACGGGATGTCACAGGCTGCAGTGTTTGAACAGTTTTGAGTACCTCATCAAATAGGTACTACAAGGCCAGGTGATTCATCTTTTTCATAGATGATCCCTGGATAAAGATCATTATCATATTTAAGCACACAACACTCATTGTCATATTTAAGCTATCAACAGTGAAGTGCTGTGTGTTGAAGCACTGAAATATCAGCTGCTTTTGTGTGGGGCACATACCACTGACTTTCTGTTATGGGATCCTCCCTGGAGAGAATGTTAGCACTTCACTGTAAAACCTGACAAGTTAGTTCAACTTAAACTATTTGAGGAAACCGATTGCCTTGAACTATTTAAGTTTACTAACTCCAATAAATTAAGTACCAGCAATTATTTTATGTAAGTAAAGAAAACTCTTATATCTAGAGTTATTGTGACATGTGTATTATGAGTTAGCATTACTAATTCCATTTACTGAAGTGAAATGTAAAGAATGAGCTTTTTACACTTAAATGCAGCAATTCATTCAACGTATATAACATGTGTTCATTAAATGTATGTGAATTAAGTAATACTAACTGAAATGCCTCTTGTATTGCTAAATCTTTTTACTTAAGTATAATCAACTTTGTCTTCCAACTGAAATAACTTATTACATTCTAGTTGTGACAACTTAAAATTAGATTTTGTCTACTCAATTCATTTGAGGAAACCGATTGCCTTAAACCAATCAAGTTAAATTAACACAATGAATTCACCAATCTCTGATCCAACTTAAATTATTTATTAAGCTGAATGTTGAACATTCATAACATTTCCATTTCAAGTAGTAATTTAAACAGCTTTACTTATTATTTTTTAACATGCAATTTCTTTATGGCACACACACACACACACACACACACACACACACGCACACACACACACGCGCACGCACGCACGCAAACTTACACACACACACACACACACAAAGTTACTGATTAGAAGAAAGACCAAGGTGTAAAAAGGGCTAGGAGCAGAACAAGTTTGTGGCGGAAAGTAAATTCCAACGGTCATGGAATGTCATTGTGGGAATTCTCAACAGACTAAATTACATAGAATTACATGAATATTTCGACCATTAAAGCTCTGTTTACAAAGGGCCTGTTGAGTGAAGGCAGGTTGAATGGGTTCGTAGGTGAAACACACTTTTACATTAGTTTAAAAACATCAATCCAGACAGGCACTTAGTCAGAAACAGAAACACAATGAAAATATGAAATCGACAAAAGATGTAGAAACATAAAGCTCTCATCTAGGTCCACAGTAGGCCTACTTTATCTTTATATTGCTGAGGCCTTTATCATAATGATGACCATAGTGACTAGTGTATCCTGAGTGACAGTAGGACAGATAGGACGTCTAAAATGAGGAACAAATCCTACCGGAACAAATCCTACTGACACACACACACACACACACACACACACACACACACACACACACACACACACACACACACACACACACACCTAACTAGCTAATGGCTCGCTCTCGCGCATCTGTGTTCGCGCTCCTGCAAGATTGCGCGTCCATGTACTTGGAATGGGTGGAGTCAGGGTCAGCGTTGAAGGAGAGGGGGTAGGACCATTTGAGTTGTGCATTTTCAAAATCTGCTGGCGTTTCGCAAATCCCAAAATGGATTGGGGATATGTTTTGAATGATAACGAGTTGAAACATTTGTTTTGGAGCACAAAAAACGCATTTAGACGCTTTCTTCAGTTGGCTGTTTTTAGCCGATTCCATCAAAACGCTATCAACTTGGAACGATGGTTATGATAAAAACGAAATCGCTATTTTAAACCACTTAAAAGGCTAAAAGTAGCCAGACACTTCTTTTGTAGTATAATAAGGGTCTTAACATATAAAACGAGGCATTGAGAACTTTGCAAGTGTACAGATTGTTTATTAAAAAGGACATTTTGTACGCACAATACCGGTAGACCGGTATATCAGTAGATCACCTGTCTACGCCATTTTGTTTTTAAGACTCGATAGGTAGATTGACGAACACAGAGATTGTGATATCCGTCAGCAATAGTGGTGGATTTAATGATTCGTTGCAGTCAATATGTGTAACCCAGTTTGCATGAGTCAGTTCGCCAAGAGGAGTCGTTCGTTCGTTCGTTCAGTCGAGTTTCCGGTAGCACTGAGTCTGACTGACTCAGCTGAGAACCGTGCAATGGCGTGCATTCCATGATGCGATTTACCGCTACCGGAAACCAGGCTGAGAGAACAAATGATTCGCGAACGACTCCTCCCAGTTCAGTCGAGTTTCCGGTGAATCGATTCACCAGAAACTCGACTGAACTGGGAGGAGTCGTTCGTTCGTTCAGCCTGGTTTTCGGTAGCGGTAAATCACATCATGGAATGCAAGCCATTGCATGGTTCTCAGCTGAGTCAGTCAGACTCAGTGGAGTCAGTGCTACCGGAAACTCGTTAGTTCGCTCAGTTGAGTTTCCGGTGAATCGAATGGTGAACGAGACGAACGAGAGAATCGAACCAGTTCGGTTCGTTTATCCTAAAGACTCGTTCATTCGAACCGGTTTGTTCGCGAACGAGTCAACACTAGTCAGCAACACGCAAGCTCTGTGTTCGCCAATCGAGTCTTAAAAACAAAATGGCGTCGACAGGTGATCCACTGATGGTATTGTGTGTATAAAATGTCCTTTTTAATAAACAATCTGTACACTTACAAAGTTCTCAATGCCTCGTTTTATATGTTAAGACCCTTATTATATTACCATAGAAGTGTCGGGCTACTTTTAGCCTTTTAAGTGGTTTAAAATAGCGATTTAGTTTTTACCATTACCAGTGCCCCCATCGTTCCAAGTTTATAGTGTTTTGATAGAATCGGCTAAAAACCGCCAACTGAAGAAAGCATCTATAGGCCTATGCGGTTTTTGTGCTCCAAAACGAATGTTGTAACTCGTTATCATAGTCCTGCAAAACATATCCCAAATCCCAAATCGAATTACCCTTTAAAGCAACAGTACATTATTTATAGACAAAACAAGTTGTGTGACACAAGTCATAAAAATGTTAACAAACGTTTCGTTAACGTTGTGTTGAAAAAATAAAAAAGAAGATACGTTATGCAAACAGGTGAGACATATTCCTGAAAATAATAAGGGTTTGATAGGAATATAACATTTATTTGGTGATAATTAACGTAAATATCATGTTGGTCTGAACGGACATGATAAAATGGCCAAGTTCTCAAGAAAAATGATGAAGAATTCTATGTTACTCTCTAAGAGTACATAATGTTAACAAGAACCCTTGAATGAATAACTTTAAGCTTTGGAATTTTTGTGTCCTATAAACCATTATTGATTTAGCAAATGCTTCTCTAATGCGACTTACTTATTCAGATACATGCCATTAATGAGCATTTAGGAGGTTAGGCATCTTGCTCAAGGATACCCTACCGGTAGGATGTGAACTGACATGAACCGTGCAGCTGGGACTGAGCCACACTACACTTTCACTACACTTGGCATTAACACTGCCATTGTAGGTGTTTGATTAAGTTACCCATTCTAAGAAATGTATGCACTCTCATTATTGCAAGAAGCTTTTAATAAAAGTGTCCTCTAAGCAGCAAACCGTTTTTTGTGTGTTAGATGTCTATGTCTACTACTGGATCTATGATATTCTTTAGGGACGGAATCGATCCCTCATGCTTTTATTCTTCAAATCGATAAATAATGACACGGTTTGATTTTAAAGCATAGTCACACGCACTACCTACACCTGCCCTGAAGGAGCAAGAGATGCATGCATTATTTCAGAATGCTTCATCCATGCATTATGCATATGTAGAACGAGATCGGGGAGTGATGGAGTGATATAGTCATATATTTCTTAATAGACTGGGAATAAACAAAGTATGCTACTTGTCCCTTTTAATACATAATCGGATTTGTTTGGTCAATAATCGACACATCTACTCGTGAGCATATTGACACCTGCTCATGTATTACTACCGATAATTAAATAATCTCGTGTAAATTATATCGAAACCATTAGGCTACCTAACTAATAGCCTACGTAAACAATGCCGAACGTATTAAGCGTTCTCGCCGAACTAGCAACTGCTTATTCTTAAACGTAGTCTATCTTACATCAGGGACAACACATTTTCTGCATCTTATGATGCCCAGTTTGAAAACAAAAACCAAAATATGTCCGATGAACAGGTAATATTGACTGCATGAGAGTCGAAGTCAGTTTTACCTCATCATTTAATAGTACTTTGAAATGTGTATTCTTACCTGAATAGTCCTACGTTCAAGATGCCAGCGGTATGCTTGCCTCTTGCTTCCAAATAGATGTTTATCAGCTGTCAGGTAAGTAGGCCTAATATAAGGAGAAAACGGCTGCGCAACAGACAGTGAGGTCGACGGATCAAAATGTAAACACGTAATAAAAAATTTAGAACGAATGATTATGGGAACTGGGAGAACCAATTAAACGCCTGGAGTTGTGCACAGCGACAATCGCAATTGTTATCGACTTGCCTACTTGTAAGCCTTCTTGTCGTCACCGTGTCCAAAACAGTTTTCAACTGGTACAGAATTGCGAACTGTGACTGGTGAAGAGAGAAAGCGCGGGAGGGAGAGAGAGGCGCTGAGGGAGAGCGATGCAGAGAAAGCGCGGGAGAGAGAAAGGGCGGTGATTAGCGAGTGATTGATATGCTGTCAGCACGAAGGACAGCTCCTCCGCATCGCTACGGGTGGAAAGATTGACAGGGCGTTCTGTTATTCTATATTGGACCACCGAGTGTTATCATAGCAACCTGGAAGCCTAACTGATAGTTGAAAAGCATATATATTGTCATTACATTAGTGCCATTTTCTTAAGATAGGTATAATACTTTTGTAAGCACTAAGAATACTGTTGTGGCCATAAAAGTTATAGCGAAAATGTCTTCCTAAAGAAGAAAGAGTGTGTTTGTCAGTACTATTTTGTCTATGCGTTTGGAATAATAAACTTGACAATCGGATTTTATACCTTTATTCATACAGTATCCTTTATACCACAATAAACAGAGGAACAAGAGTAATCTGGTTACCAAAAGCAGGGGGCACTGAAAGGGAGAACAAAACGAAAAACTCAAGCCTACTGTGGTATCCTGACAATCATGTTGTGCACATCAACATGGGCCCCACAGGTTGGTCTCCTCTGATACTGGTTCTCAATGTGAGACATTGTAAACATTCATTTATCTTCTCATCTTAAAAAAAAAATGTAATTTTGGTCCAAATGTGACAGTTAAAACATCAGGTACGATAATAGTAAGTATTACGTAACTACAGGATGAAGACCCTAAAGTGTGCAGAGTCACTGACATTGGCAGCTTCTGAACGACAAAAACAAACAAATTTAGGGATGAAGTAGGTTT
This sequence comes from Gadus macrocephalus, assembly GCF_031168955.1. Taxonomy (NCBI): domain Eukaryota; kingdom Metazoa; phylum Chordata; class Actinopteri; order Gadiformes; family Gadidae; genus Gadus; species Gadus macrocephalus. Next base: position 13,552,282 of record NC_082383.1, on the reverse strand, counting down.
CAGCCTCAAAACTAAGCAAGCTGCTGGCCAGAGCCTCCTCGCTACCACAACACGAGTTTCAGCTGGTTAGTTTGGCAACAACCCAATTAGCATAAAGCCAGCCGAACAAGAAAGGTACACCCACCAAAATCGACTTAGCTTATGCAGCTTGTTTAAACGCTAGCCAAAAGGAGCTCGGCACGGAGGAAGGCTACATGACGAGCAAGAGAGAAAGCGACGGGTAGAAAAAGAAAGATGTTGCGTGGCATTCGGTTGGCTGTACTCCATGCCTCACACCTGGGAAACCAGTTGTAGCATGCAGGGGCCTTTGTCATGCTTAGATCAGGCCTAGTCGCACACATGCACACTATTAAGCTACAAAACACAGGGCTTTTGCTTTGTTCTGACGGCCATCGAAGGCCCCATACAACCTCATGTCTGGCTTCCAGCAGGTTGGTTGATGACTGGTTGTTATGGACTTGAGGAGACCGAGGCGAGACAGAATCAAACTGATTTCAAGCACCACTGATAAACATATGGTGCATTGTAAGCTTTATGATACTAGTGGCTAACGAAAGAAAACCTATGGAAACGAGACGAAACAAAACAAAAACAAAATACATAAGGTAATAAAGCACATTCAGTTTGTTTTATACAATTTTGAAGTAAGGTATCTTCTAATAACTTTTTTTAAACATATTTACAAAAGAACGGACATGAATGGTGTGAATCTCGCTAGACATGGAGGATCACAAAGCTTAATATAAAACAAAATGGGGGGAAAAAAACGATTGATTAAAAGTCTTCTCTCAAACATACAACAATTATATATCAACATATATCATACTCAGTTTACAATGATACAGACATTTATGGCATTCTAGAGAGCCTTCCGGGTCAGAAATTAAGCATGCAACAATGAACTGCCTTGTGAATATGGAGATAGTAAATATAGGTTCAAGTCAAATTAATACTCAATATTTGTTGTTCCACAGATTTCTGACTCCCCATACACATCAGACATACTAATATTTGCATCTTCCTCTGTAACTTTCTTTATATTTCTGTAAATGTGTTCACATGTAATTCCCACAGTCCTATCAAGAATAGTGAAAATAAAAAGATCCAGTGGAAAAGGGTTTGAACTCGTTGATAAAAAACGGTCCAATATGCCGGAGACCTTGTAGTTCCTAAGTACTGTTGAGCAACTGATACAGCTGTCTATAAACTCAGCAGGATTTGTACTTATTTAGCTCCACGTCTATTTTTGGCACTCGTGTAACAGCACACCATCTGTATATTACAATAGAAAACATAAACAGGATGTATTTTAACCATGGCAGGACATTTTGGTCAAGAATGTACAACAGAACAGGGACCAGGAAAAGTGTAATGTCAAGTTCTGTCGGGTGTGACGTAGCTCCTTGCATGGTAAGAGGTGGTTTGGGGTTATGTACATCTTGCATCTTATTACCAGGACCTAGAAGGCATATTAGGGCCGTGTCTGCTTCTCACATTCAAAACACAGGAAAGAGTCGGAGTAATGAAGGATACCGGCGTGAAGGAATATGAATATATTATCTATATATTTACGAATGTGTGGGGCTGTGGTGAAAAGAGATGGACGTTTTTTAAAAGTAACAGCAAATGTGTTGTGATGATTGAGACTTGATTTCTCTCCCCTTCTGGTTTTTCTTGATTCCTCCTTGATCTCTCCCGGAGGGTTGAGTAGAGGACGACACGACGAGTTTCTCCCACCGTAGGATACTGAAGGATTGGCGTGTGGAATATCTGCAAAGTCACCGTTGTTGTCCCACTTTCTATCCATAGCCCTCTGTCTCACTCGATCTTTCGTTCTCCATGTCCTCCTTCTCAACTGCCGTCGGTCCACTCATACGACGCTGTGCAGTGACGGGTGGATGAACTGCGTGTTGACGTAGGAGAAGCCGGCGAACTCGCTCTGGTCGATGTTGGCGATGACCAGCTGGTCGGGCGGGGTCAGCATGGGCTGGGTGCGCGTGAAGAACTTATCAAAGTTCTCCGCCCCCTTGCCGCCCTGTGAAGTACAAAGACACGAGGAGACTGTTGAACTGAAAACGACAACCACGTGGGAAGACAATTGTTATTCTTCGTGTCTTATCGATGTCAGATGCAGTGCGGTTCAACCACCATTTTATCTTGTTATTTTCTAAATAGTATGTTAATCCTACAGTGGGTTTGAGAGTCTGTTTTTTAGCAGATGCCCTCATTCAACGTGAGATCATTTAAAAGTTGTTAATGAGCCGGTAGGGGTCAGGCATCTTGTTTGCGGATGTGAACAAATAACGAAGACCACAGCGTGATTTAGTTCTAAGGACCACTGGTTGACGCTCTCCACGGAGACCGTCAACCCCGTCAGCTCAGGAGGTCGGGGAAGGCGGCACATTTGACAGCCAGATATTGAAGGGAAGGGCGTAGGAGTCATCATGATTGCATTCGGAAAAAAAGCCAAACCCAAAGCAGCATGGGCCGAGGTCATCTTAAGCACTGGGGGCAGTCATGTGACTGCAGACTCATTCAGACTCATTCAAATTCAATGTACAGTACATAGCTGACGCTTAATATACAGGGGACACCACGTAGCCGATTGGCACATTCAACATTCCTCTCGCGAATGGAACTGGGTTGTCAAGGTGTATGCGTGTTTACTTGCGTCAGGATTCTATTCTTTAACAAACTGTATGACGAATCAATCCTAATCCCATCTGCAACTATGTAAATGTTGAATATTGCTTCAACCAATGGGTCGCAAATAAACACATTTTCCTGTCCTTTGTGCCTATGAAATGCATTTTGGGGCGCCTTGTAATGCTGCTACTCAGAAGTACAATAACGCAGAATACATAAAAACCAACGCAATAACATCTCAATGGGCCTTTGTGTTGTGGCTGTAGACTGTTTTCAGTCCCATTAGTGAGGAAATACGTGCACTTGCAATACATGCACCCACATGAACCCCACAATGCTTTCTGAGTCCACCAAGCCAAAATTAGCCCACCACTCAACCTCCCCGTCTTCCATTACATCTGCCATGAAATCATGGGCACGGGTTGTGTGTGTGTGTGTGTGTGTGTGTGTGTGTGTGTGTGTGTGTGTGTGTGTTTGTGCATTTCTGTTGCCCAAGTTGGCTATTTTGAGCCGCGGCCAGCGGTGCCTTGTCTCAGTAGGCAGAGCTGATACAGACGAGGGAGAAGAAGTGTGTGTGTGTGTGTGTGTGTGTGTGTGTGTGGGTGTTTAGAGGATACAGGGTTAACCGAACTGTAAGCTGAAGCCCTTTGTAGTCACAGGAAGAGACAAGCGGTAGCGTGGGGCAGAGGGGGTGGTAGTTCGGGGGGGGGGGGGGGGGGAGTGCTGATTGCAGCTGGTATTTAATGGTCTTTTTAGCCTGTGTGCACACATGCACACACATATGCACACAAACAGTTTGTAATTGCACGTACAAAAGCGAGATGCGCACGCACGCACGCACACACACACACACACACACACACACACACACACACACACACACACACACACACACACACACACACACACACACACACACACACACACACACACACACACACACACATACACACTTTCAAATTCAGAATGAGAGTTATGAAGCGACATACACAGATATTCACATAACATGTTCAAATATACAATATGTATTTTGGGGGCGCAGACTTGTCCTCACCACTTTGGGTTTGAAGGGGGGCTGGATCTCTCTGTTGGCCAGGCGTTCCCAGTCGATGCGTCTGAAGAACGCCTGCTCCCTGATGTCCCGTTCCGCCTCGGGCCCACAGCCCAGCCGCTTGGATGGGTGCTTGGTCATCAGCTGAGAGCGAGAGGGAAATCACATGTTGTAGGAGGAGGGTGTATACGCCAGCATTACAGCTTTTATTGTGTATGAAGTGAGACTTTATGGATTAGGTTATACAACATTTTCTGCTCTGTAAATCAGTGATATAATTGTACCATACCACGGACCTATTATTGTCACAAATTAAACTATGAAAAAAAAAAAGAAACTATCACGTTCAAAACAAATTTGCCAAATTCCGTTCTTGTTTTTAGTATCGCAGCACAACCGGTAATCAACATCGGTAAAAGCTGTAACCTGAGAATCATAGCATCAAACAAGAACTACAAGAACTTGCTTCCAGTCCCTTACTCTGTCTACAGGACCGGGAGAGAGAGAGAGAGAGAGAGAGAGAGAGAGAGAGAGAGAGAGAGAGAGAGAGAGAGAGAGAGAGAGAGAGAGAGAGAGAGAGAGAGAGAGAGAGAGAGAGAGAGAGTCCATTGGCAGGAAGGAGGGAGAGTTGAGGAAGTAGGGAGTAGTAGGAGAGAGACGGATATAAGGGATTGTATACATGTGATGCTATGAGGTTTTAAACTTCAGTGAGTTTCAGCTTCATAACTACTAGTTGATATGGCTATGGAATCAGATGACTGGCACACAAAAATACACACAAACACACACACACACACGCGCACACAAACACACTCTTTTTCTTTTTCTCTCTTTGTGTGTGAATGCTGAATAAAAATGATATCCCCTTAAACTTCACACATCCCACAGCTTTGAGATGGAAAGTGGGATTGGAAGTGCCTATTCATGGCAATCTCTTTGATGTAGCCATTTTCAGCATTCTATTTTTTCCATGAGAGGAAACATTGATATTTTAATTTATACTTCTATTGGGGTCCATTAAGCTGCAAGGCACACTATTAAGTGTGGAAGTGATGGTAGAGTATATCAAAAGACTGGCTGAACCTGTCTGTGAATATTAATATTACAAAATTGACGCCCGTGGTGATGCTGCAGTGTGATGATGTCAGCTCACAGACAGCAGGTTCTCCTGCAGGTGCTCAGGAACAATATTAATAATTTGAATGACTCATGTACAATTTTTTAGAATCCTGGTATCAAAACTATTTCAATTATTCATTCACTTAATTCAATTCAACACAATTACATGAAATCATCTAACACCATTGCAAGGAAAAACACCAGAGGAATGATTAAAAATGATAAAGGCTAAAGAATGTATTGAAATCTCATTTCTAAGTTTCTATTTGACATAACCCTGTTCACAGGTGTGGATGCTAAATTTAGAATTCCATTTTCAGAATTTAGATCTGCCCGTTGGTATGACAATAATCCTAACAAAAGCACCCTATCATTATAATCAACGGGAGATTCCTCGGCTGAACCCCTCGAAACCAAGGCAGCACTCCAGCAGGGCTCTGGAAGCAGGACTCACTCCCTTGCAGATGGAGACGGCCTCCTTGGACATGGACTTGGGGTAAGAAACGTTGTGCTCCATGATGGATTGGAACAGCTCGTCCTCATCCTCTCCATCGAATGGAGGCTGAGAGAGAGAGATAGAAAGAGAGAAAGAGAGAAAGAGAGAGAGAGAGAGAGAGAGAGAGAGAGAGAGAGAGAGAGAGAGAGAGAGAGAGAGAGAGAGAGAGAGAGAGAGAGAGAGAGAGAGATTTTTTAGCAGATCTTTATCGCAATTCTTAATTTTACCAATGTCTTATTCTTTTAGCTAGTTCATCTTTTACAAGATATGAATATTATCTGTAATATTGTGGTTCATAAATTATGAACCTTGCACAATCCTTGATTACGGCGACTAAAATGAGGTATAACTCTGAGGCACGCTATTGCTCTCGCATGGGAAGCCAAACAGCAATGACACAGCCGACCACCATATAGGAAGGCCCTTCCGAAGAGATGTTGGCCATTTCCCCACATGACAGAAACAGAGCATGTATTACACACCCGACACGCAAAGGTGGCAGATCTGATGTGTGCCCAAGTCAGAATCAGAGACATTAGAAACAAAATGGGGGGGTAACTTGTTAAGGTTTCCAGATGAATAGCAAGCCCCAATGCGTTTACGTTGGAAGCCAAACTGAGAGATCTGTTGCCAGGAAACCAAAAGGCTTGGAATTCGGCTTCATTATACACAGGTTTAATTTAATATGACTCATGGATTCCTCTGACAGCTCTGTATGTGAGGTGTCAACAGAGGTGTGTGGCTGTGAGTGTGAGTGTGCGTTGAGCATGTTGATAACAGACCTTCATCCATAATGCTGCTATTCTTCTCACTCTAAAGAGAGAGACATATAGATTTTGTCTCTAGTTTCTTGCATCTGTTATGTATTTTTCTTTCACCTATGGTATGGCAGAGCCTATAAAATATAGATGTCTTCGACCACTCTGAAAGCGGAATCCATGAGTGCCCCCTCAGTGTAAACACACTGAGTGGGATTCTCGATTCACTCATTCATTAAATTAATGATCACTCACTACTTAGTAAATCATTATTATTATAATCATTATTATTATATGATTTATTTATTCATGATAACCCACTAACTCACTTACCAACTAATTAGTTCACTAGCTATCTAACATACTCATTAGCTAGATATCTCAGGAACTACACTTACTCACTCACTTACTTTCTTACTAACAAACTAACTCACTCACTGTTTCAGTATCTTACTGACTCACTCCCTCACTCACATTCACTAACCCTAACCCTAACTATTTAACTGAGTATCTCACTTACTCGCTAACTCATTCACCATCTAACAAAGGAACTCCAATCAATCCTGATATATATAATTTCATAGAACCATCCACCAGCTGTATTCTGCCAAGTGGTTAAGAAAATGTGCCTAATGTAAAACAACTGTGTACACAATACAGTAGCAGTATTTTCATGAGTGAGATGTAGGTTTGAGTACAACTCAATAGGCCTATTTACAATATTTCAATATCAGCAATACTAATCTTACCACTAATCTTAACCAATTTTGAATTCCTGAAAGACGAAAAAGTAGGTGATTACCTGTCCTGCCAGCATCTCATAGAGTAGAACGCCATACGCCCACCAGTCCACAGACTTCCCATAAGGTTGGTACGCAATGATCTATCAAGGGAACGAAATGCAGAGGAAGGATACACATCTGATTTATTGACATAAACTCCTGAACACAAATATAAAGAAAGTTGTGATTAATTTATTCGTCTATCGTACTCACATACACTGTACGAGACATTCAGTGTGCTATTCAATCGTTTAGCCAATTTCTTTTAGAAGCATTACAGTAGGTGCGTTTCCATCCCCCTGATTTTATGCGAACTTTGAAGTATCGAATCAGTAAACGATGATGGAAACACCAAAATTCGCATAAAAATCCTCTAATCGCAAAAAGGTTTATCCGCTCGCTTGAGGTGGTTTTTGAGAAATGCGAAAGAAAGTAAATTCGCAAAATGGGAGATGGAAACACACTTTTCGAAACAGCTGTGACGTAGCGAACTTTGAACACACAGGACTGACAGTCTTTCCGATTTCCGCATAACGACCGGCCATAGCAACCCTGCCGACATCAACGTGTAACGTCATCACCCTATTCCGCTCCAACCACTTGATGGAAACGCACCTAATTCGAATTACTTTTTTGCGAACTTTCTAAAGATTCGCATCACCTTTTAGATGGAAACGCAGCTAGTAAGGTGTAGATGGGGTAAGGTATCTCACTCAAGGATGCCTTCATTTGGGTTCAGACCCAGAACCCCTAAGCATGGAATCGAACACCCTAACCACTGCATAATACTATCCTGCCCCTTAGAATATAGCTTCGCAGGCAATACAACATTATATTTCAGACATACTAAAGACATCATCGCGGTTTCAGTTCAAGCCTTTGCCCTGATAAGTCACCCATACACAATCAAGAATTTAAATGCTTTCAACATTTGTTTTAGTAATTTCAGGGCAGGGGTCTGACGTTGTGATAAGCTGGAGAGATGATTTAAGGCTGTGCTGCCACACAGCAGAGCTCTTCTCTCTCCACACAAGTCGTATGTGACCACCGTTGTGGAAAACACGCTGAGCTATTTTCCACTGCCATAACAAAAGGCTTGCTGTCCAACCATCCAATTTACCAACCAATCGTCACTTCCCCACACAAATGTTACCCACACACTAACAACACACCCACACACATCCCACACACACATGTGTACACACAAATATACAAGCACACACACAGAGATAAACACACACACACACTCACACTCGCACTCACTCGCACACATACACAGGCTTACAACTGCATTTAGCTTTTGTCTGTTTCAAAAAGGGAGCAATGTAAAATATGTATAATAAGTAGAAAGAAATCCTTAAATTTCAGTTTAAGCCATGATCGTTGATAGTCACTTACTACTTAAAATTGCCTTCTTATTTTTCGCCCTTATTATTATCACCACGATCGTCTATGATTATGTGTTTGGTGTGAAGGAATAATTAATCAGTAAGCTGATACAAGCCTCAAGAACCTGACCTTTTTGTTCACCCATTAGTCAAAACAAATGAATGACGCATTAACTATGATACAGCAATTCATATAAATAATATAATTTGTGAATAAACTTGTAAATACGTGCAGAACATATACTGCATTCATCATCATGTTTTTCCTCTTACTAGTAAGAGGCTTTCACCTGACTTCTACAATCTTTTATAATATATAAAAAACCATAAGTAACAAAATTTGCCAGATTCTAAATCTGTATCTTTGCATGTCCACGGTTGAACATGAGCGCGTCCCCGCCCTCGCTCTGTATGCACAGCGCAGTACACAGTAATGAGTCCGAAAGTGGTTTAAGAACACCATTATCACTCTGTTATTGGGTGCAAATCTTTAATAGATCATTTAAAAAAGAGGAACAGAGGCTTAACATCGGTTAATAGAAATCTCAGAGTTCACAAGTGCAAAAGTATCAGACTTTTAAAAAGTTTCACTCTTTTGAAAAAAAGGGCCACGCATGTAAACACACACCTACGCAGGTGCTTTGGAGCAGTCTGGGCAGGATAATGTAGCATAGGGTTTGACTCCCAGTCGAAAAAAGGTACTGAGGTTCGATCCCGAATAACTTGAGCCTGATGCTTAGGCTCAATCTGGTCCTTAATGACATGGCTTAAATACAACACCATTTCCCTCGTGACCGGCAGGGACTGACTCCACCGTCACTCTTTATCTGACCGGAAACTGAACTACTGTCATTCTCATCCAGGTGTCTACAGACAGCATTGCAGAGCTATTTCTGTTTATTTCCGGGTAGAAAAGCGCCAAGTCATACGATAGAGTTGTAACCAAGGAGCAGCTGACTTTAAAAATACATAAAAAGAAAATAAGGAAAATGCCCGACTGGATTCGGGTTACTCGGGTGGGCGTCTTACCTCGGGGGCGATGTAGTCTGGCGTTCCGCAGAAGGTGCGCGTGTTCATACCCTCGTACATGTTCTCCTTACACATGCCAAAGTCAGCGATCTTGATGTGGCCCTCAGAGTCCAGCATGACGTTGTCCAGCTTAAGATCCCTGCCGGACAGACCAGGGTGTGTGTGTTAGGGTGTGTATTGTAGGAGCGCGTATATTCTGTTGTAACAAGGTGACCCCAATTAACCGTTGATTAAAGTTCCCGTTTTAAAGGTCGACTCTACTTGACTACCAACATGAAACCTACCATTATTTTTCACTCTCCTGATGATTGAACATTTATGTAGTTATATTTAGCCAAAGAACATATTTTGACTGCCCAGAAGCTTCTCTCCATTTAGTTCTGTTCCCTTGACTGCATTTGTTATGGAAAAAAGGACATTGATGTTGCATTGATTTTGCCGATTGTTCTCGAGCCTGTGCTTTGAGAAGCACAGGCTATCACTTTGTTACAAGTGATACACGTTCGCCTATAGCTTGACACAGCACCAGAAGAGAAACGACATGAATGATAATTCATAAAATGGTGTTGCTCCACGCTCTGCTCAGGGCTTATCTGTCTCAAAACACTCTCACACATAGACACACACACACACACACACACACACACACACACACACACACACACACACACACACAGACACACACACACACACACACACACACACACACACACACACACACACACACACACACACACACACACACACACAGACCCAGACACATACAAACACACACACAGACACAGACACATGCCCATAGACACACAAACATACACTGTGTAAAATTACAATCAGTCATTGTCCTCAACTCAATATTCAGACGCATCTGCATTCTCCTGGTGCTGAATATTGGTAAATGACATTGTCTGTGACACTCTTTTCCTCTTCCTTTTCTGAAATATTTTCCTGTTGCATGTCAATTGTCAATGTCAATTCTTTCATAAAATTGTATTGCCTTGTATTCCTCTTCTTCTCTGGACACTGGCTGGAAATGAGAAGATGTAGTAGTTTGTGTGGACACATCTTTTGGGGGATTTGTGCATGTGTATGTGTGTCTGTTCGGTGTGTCTGTGTGTGTGTGTGTGTGTGTGTGTGTGTGTGTGTGTGTGTGTGTGTGTGTGTGTGTGTGTGTGTTAACTTCACCATCCCTATTAAAATCGGGAGCCCGGTTACTGTTTTAAAATGAACTCTCTTCTCTAATCGTGCGAATTTATACTAAGTTCGCACTAATACTAATAGATTGTGTTTAGAGCTTGCAGGTAATAACACAGCTTTTGGAACTTGTATAAAAATCCAATGACAGCTCGCATTTAAAGCCAAGATGGCGGCTTGCTAAGTAATTCCTGTTTACATGCAATGAAAATGAATGACGAACCCACCTATAGATGACTCCCTTTCTGTGCAGGAAGAATAAGCCCACGGCAATCTCTGCAGCATAAAATCTGAAAAAACAAACAAAAAAAAAACAGTATATGTTGTTAGATCTATATCATCCCTAATCCTTATCACTTAACTCTTTCGGCGTGCGTCACTTCAGGTTCTAAATGTGGTTCTCTCACGTTTGCCTGGTTGTACTGAGATTTATTTTTGGAACCGGGGGTTTAAAGAGGTTGAAATAATCCATAATCAACAGCCCTTCTTGATGCCTGTAGTGGTTTGTGGTACAGTCATCAGCACCGGTCTGAGCAATCACCGCACGACTCTGCTGCTACACACCACATGCTCATCTCTACAAAGGATGTTTCTTGGTTGCGTTCCTGAGGAACACACTTAACGCATAGAAAATAAATAGCGTTGATGCAGACAGTGCCCCTGAACACATGCAGCTACCAGCTGTTGGAATTCCAGATTCTTCTCCCAATTTACACAAGTGTTTTAGTGCGTGCATAAACAAAACCAGCAGGTGATTGGTTACACGCAGAGCAGTGTTAGGGAAAATGTCTAAATACATTGTAAACTCTCTTTCCATGCCAACAGCACCTTCTACTGAAAGCCTATTTATTAAACCTACTAACTATTGTCTGGTGATACGCAACTGTCTCTGTTTTATGTCTATTGTCGGTCTATTGAATTGTACACAACCGTGTACAAAAACCTAACTCAATACTTCTCACATGTATCTAGCTACTTTCATAGTGTTACACCTTTTCAAAATACACCTGGTCATTAACATAGTCAATGAAATAGAGGTGATGAAACATAGGTGATGAAACATAGGTGAATATTCATATCGTCACCCTCTTAAAGTAATGCCGCATAAGTCACTTTTTTGCCAAAATGATTTTCTAGCCTAAATCATCATGTCAAGAGTGTGAATCATTATTTCTATATCAATAGTCATCTATTGTCTTACCCTTTTTGTTTGAAATGATTCATAAATATCATATACTCTATATATGGTTCAGTTTTTTCTGTTTTCTGAACAACTTGAAAATATGACTTAGGCCATTACTTAAAGAGGGTGACGATATGTGCAAACAGGAGTGGATCCTCCCTCATGATCTTGGGGAACATAATCCGTGACTAAACACCGTAATCAGCTGTATGCAAACCAACAGTTTGTTAGTCCCTTGAAAGCTGTGTTGATAGGTGCTTCAGAAACACAAAACGATTCAGCTGTAGCGAAAGTGATAAACCTCAGAATGCTTTCGGACATACTTTGCAGAAAAAGTCTGATCCCATTCATGGTGTCCACAAGTTGCCGAACATACGCAAAACATGTTGAGCATTGGTTGGGGTGACAGGATGTAGCACATAAACATAGTGTCCCCTGAATATTCAGCTGGTTTGGCGTGCAGGGTCGTACTCACACTGCCTGGGGCTCTTTAAACTTGCCCACACGCTGAATGTGGTACATGAGGTCCCCTCCATTGATATACTCCATCACAAAGTACAGCCGGTCCTGTAGACAGAGTAAGGTACAGGTAGAGAGTGGTTGATGGATGCTTTGGTTCTCAGGTTGCAGGTGTTGAAGCCGTGTTGCTGCGATTCTAAAAACCAGAAAAATAAGCTCAGAAGCATTGAATTTTTAGCTTGTTAAAAATAAATGAGTCACAATAATAGGCCTGTGATACAGTAACATCATTATGCCACTCCTTTGCAGAATAGAAAATGTTGTAGAACCTTATCCATAATGTCACACTTCATGGAAAATAAAAGTTGCAATGCATGCTTGTATAAACCCTCCTCCTACAACCTCTGATGGAAATTACGATTGATGAGTGATGATCAGCGCACGCACACAGGCACACACACACACACACACACACACACACACACACACACACACACACACACACACACACACACACACACACACACACACACACACACACACACACACACATGTACACACACAAATATTTCCTCTCATAAAAAATGAAATCGCTCCACATTGTGTCTAAATTCTATAGCCAGAACACAAGCAGTGAAGCCGTTTTAGAGGACACTCTGAGAGCCAGTACACTACAACACACAGGGTACTACAACTTGTATTTGTAAGGGTCTATTTGGTTGCTTGTGTGCCTCCCTCAACACCTGGGGCTACAACATGTTTCACACTTCTTTTCACACTAACCTAAAACAAAACTTTCAAAATAAAAAACAAAAAGTGTTCACATGTGGTCATTCAATCAGAGTATGTGGTGTTATGTTAATAATATCATAACTTAAAAAGAGGATTGCCTTTTCATTGTTGGCCCATAGTGGTCAGCATATTGCAAAAGGACTAGACAAAAGATGTCCTTTGCAAACCATTTTATTTTTATACTCAGGTTTTATACGTGGTTTTGGTTTGGTCACTTAACCTTCTGTTTACTTAAAGGACCCCTGCTATTTAATCATGGCTAATCAACATCACACCTGGTAGAATAATAAAATAGGGGACCTTGCTTTTCTGACTATTCACACATAATGATCGCTTGCCTTCATCTATTGGTTAGGTTTAGGCAAAGCAACTACTTGGTTAGGTTTAGGCAACACAACAAATTGGTTAGGATTAGGCAACACAACTTCCTGGTTAGGTTTAGGCAACGCAACTTCTTGGTTAGGTTTAGGCAGCACAACTAATTGGTTAGGATTAGGCAAGGAGAGACTTGGCCCTGTTGCGCAACGGGTTATGGTCAGAGTTGGTTGGGGACGCACCACGGTCTGGAAGCAGGAGTGCAGCTGTGTGAGGAAGGGGGGCTTATCCCTCTGGGCCAGCACCCTCTTCTCCACCATGGTACACTCCACGTCATCGTCCTGGATCACCACGTCCTTCTTCAGGATCTTAACAGCGTACAGCTCCTCTGTTGACTTCATCTCTGCCAGCATCACCTGGGTGGGTGGACAACATCGATAGTAGACAACTGGGTTTATATGTTTATTCTTTATATGTTATATGACCCCGTTTTCCGAATGACCATATCCAACCACAACCTCAACAAAGCCACCCATGTCATATTGTCGGTTGTATTCAAGGGTCACCGTTGCCATGGCGCTCACCTTGCCGAAGCTTCCCTTCCCCAGCAGCGCCAGGAAGTGAAAGTCACTGAGGCGGACTCGGTCCATGTTCGGCAGGCTGAACCTCCGGTGGTCCGACGGAGTGATCATCTTCTTACCGGGACCCATCTTGGCTTTCTGCATACACAGACACCGAGCGTACACATACACACACAGACACAAACACACCGATGCATGCACGCACGCACGCACAAACACATACACACACATACCGTAGTGATTTAATGTGATAGACAGTATCAGGGTTGAATCATTTTAGGATTGTTTGTGTCATTTTTTCTGTTAAAGTACATGGTGTGCCAAATGTATCGAACCATTTACATTGTGAAAGGGCACAATGTTAGTAAGGTTAGTTCAGAGTACATCTGCATGCATGAACAACCACCTTTTTTTTTTTTTGGTCTTTGAAACAATGAAAAAACCTAACCCTAAATGAACAGTTCAGCAGGTCAGATCATGTAAACAAGGGAGAATATTGGAGACAGTGAGCAAGCACTGCTCTGGTGTCGTCTGGTAGCTCTCTAAGGAAAGAGCAATGAAAAGAAATGAACAGGATTTTCTCCCTTTATTTCAGAGTTTGTTTACATTTCATTTAAGATATAGGAACCGGTACTGAGACCTCGTACCAGACGGACAGACAGTTCTCCTTTACATTCTGCCTCTGAAAACATTAGCGTTGTTAGTAATGAAACAAGCAACAAAAATGTGACCAACAAAGTGACATAAATTAGTAAAATGTGACGTGCCAATGGTCGGCCCCTCGGTTCAATATCCGACCTCCCATTGGCTGGCTGATGTCGCGTATGGCACGCTAACGACAGAGACAGCTCTGTTGCTAGTGTAATTTAGAAACGCTTGAAAGCTTGTGGAGTTAGGGGAGGGAGGGAGGGGGGAGGGAGGGAGGAGAGGACACTGTGGGGGGTCCCAGCATCCCCTGTCATTATAATGATTGCACTGTCCGTTTTCTTTTGGTTTTGTGTTGGTTTTCTTTTTTCACACACTGGGCAATAATGTGTTCAAGACAACTGAGGACTTGGAAAAAAAGGAGTTGCGACTTGTTTGAAATTAATTGAATGGTTGTCTAACGCAAACGTCCTAGGATGGAAATTGGGGTATAATTTCAGGGCTATCAAACATCAAACATAGCCTTCAGCGGGAAACGATTAATTATTTGTTGACAATCTTGTGTAATTATCCAATATGTGTTTATATGGTTTATATTCACTCTGATAATAGCCATATTTGGAATTGTATAGCTATTTACCAATCAAATAAACTAGCCAGTGTTAGTCTATTTTCTTCCTAATAGCAAAAATTGCGGCTGATTGTATTTTTTGTATTATAACTCTATTAATATGCAGTAGCTGCCATTAAGGCTCAAATTGGTTTCTGTTACTGTCAGATTACAGGGGAGAAGAGGCAACTGGTGGAGCCGGCACATCTACTTGCAATTATGTTTGGAGTGTTGAATGGGATCAGAAAGTCGTGATCATGTTTTGACAAATCAGGCAGACCAGATGAGCTGGTTTCTTGAGAAAATCTGTCGTCCACAAGTTTCAAGGGTTCGTTTTTTTACTGTTGCTGTGACAATAGCAACTACATTAAATATACTGATGCATGAAAACCATGTAATGCAGTTAAGAGAGCCTGATAAAGGGACAACAAACTGCCGTTTGAGCCCCCACTGCGATAAAATCTTAACCCCAACATTTAAAAACTATCCAAGTGCTGCCATCATGTGGAGAGGCTAAGAAATAACGCTTACGATGTGAAGTTCCGGTTCACACCATTCTTTACTTCATTCATCATAGACTTTTACGCATACAACAAGTTATTATATTATTAAGCTTAAGCCACTTATTAAACCTAAAATCCATAATGAATGCATAATCCTTTTTCAAAATAATTATAAAAATGATATCTATCACGGTGAGTCAAACTTCATTGGCTCACATCTCATAATATAATTATAAGATGAATTAGATTAAATAATAAAATTATGAAACAACTAGTCTGCATAGTAACAAGCCCAACAGATTGTAAATTTAACCATGGCTTCATCTACTACTAACGTTCTATAGAGTGGCGAAGTCACGCCCCTTCCGGTAGGGCTCATGGGACCTATGAGATCGAAAAATATGAATGGGCGTCAATGGAGAGAAAATAATTATTTTCTGGTCCCGGTCTTTATATGCCCTGGATTACACATATGTTGTTTGTGGATTTAAAGGATAATTTTTCATGCAAAGAGTTCGACCGTTTATTGTGCAATTGTTCAGATAAAGGCTGTAGAGAAAACACAACGAGAAAGACTACACGGCTCGTATGTGACGTCATGCTCCCTGCGACTGGCGTGGAGAAGACCGACAATCTTCCCATCGGCATAACTGAAACTCTGCACGTGCCCCGACTTATAATGGTTTTCACCTCTTTCGATGCTTTTATCCTCCCCTTGGAAAAAGCGGTGAAGTGGGGCAGAGAGATCGGCATCTCTGTGCCGAGTTCCAAGGGCGGGTGTGGTGACGTATATCATATGCGTCGAAAGCAGCGAAGAGCTGTAGTTCACAAAGCGGCCTCACATAAAACCTAAAATTATCAAACTTCTTCACGAACATTTTTAGTTTTCTTTGCATGAAAAATTATCATTTAAATCCACAAACAACATATGTGTAATCCAGGGCATATAAAGACTGGGACCAGAAAATAATTATTTTCTCTCCATTGACACCCATTCATATTTTTCGATCTCATAGGTCCCATGAGCCCTATCGGAAGGGGCGTGACTTCGCCACTCTATAGGCCGGACTAGATTTATAGAGGGTAGCGCAAAGGCCACACAATAAGCCAATGAGGAACAGGTGGGACAACCTCCAAAACGATGAGGAGCGAGTGGGTGAGGATCTCCTAGCCATCGATCTTTGAAGAATAAGTCCCGCCTCCGAGGCTCCTGGTTCCCTCGTCAAATGTCTATGGGAAATAACAAGGTGTTTTTTTTCGAATGATCGTTCATAGCAAATTCTGTAGGTGGCGAAGAAGTTTAAGCTGTGTATCGTTTTGAACGACCCACTTTTTCAATCTAGCATCGGCTGGGTTTTTGGATTGTCGGTGCCGGTAAAATAGCATTAATAATCGTTTACTACTTTAACGGCACAACAATCCAAAATTCCAGTCAAAACTAGATGTAAAAAGTGTGTTGTTCAAAACGTGCCGCAGCTTTTACTTCTTCGCCACCTACAGAGTTTGTTATCTACGATCATTCAAAAACCCTTGGGTTATTTCCCATAGACATTTGACCGAGGGAACCAAAGCCTCGGAGGCTTAATCTTCAGAGGTCTATTGACAAAGTGCAATGATGGAAAAGAGCACTAGAGCCCACCAGAATGCAGAATGCTACATCTACAAATATACTAACAAAGCTCTGTGGAATGGCTAAATAACTCAAACTCAGCAACTGTAAACAATAAAGGCACAAATGAGAGAGGTTAAAGTAAAGAGAAAGGAGAGAAATGTCTTGCTTCAGCCATGTGCTGTGGAGGCGACGGCCATTGTTAGTAAATTGATTCCTCACGGAAATCGCAGACAAAAAACATACTGAAACAAATAACCAAAGGGTGGTTTGTTAACGCAGAAGAGAAAAGCATGCTTGGTGGACACACCGTGCAAGGTGATTAGCAAACATAAAGTTCATTAAAGAGAGAGATAGAGAGAGTGAGAGACAGATCTAGAGAGTCAGTGTGGAAGCAGGCAGAAGTGCTACCTTGAGATAGTGGATATTTAGTTGGCAGGCCTAGAAGAGAAGAAAGGAGGAAAGAATGCTAACTTGTTAGCACGGTGAAAAGCTAAAACGCTGTGAACCCGCTCAGTAATTGCTCCGTAGCAACCCCCGGTTAACTATGCATGTGACATGTACATAGATATGTCACTGGATCAAGAATTTATTTAATTAAGAGAGCTTTATGTTAGTCATTTAACATTTCTGATGATTATTTTTATTATAATTATTCCTATTACTATGTACTTGGTCATTATTTTCAAGATAAATGTGAATGAATTAAACTCATTATGTGCTAAAATGAATTTGCTTCTTATATATTTACTTAATTATCACACCTCTAACAAAAAAAGAGAAATTCGATTATTGAGAACAAAACCCTCTTCTCTCTTTTCATTTGATGATCAACATCAATGGGCCTGACCTTGGTTTCCAAGGCAACTGAGGCTGTGTGTGTGTGTGTGTGTGTGTGTGTGTGTGTGTGTGTGTGTGTGTGTGTGTGTGTGTGTGTGTGTGTGTGTGTGTGTGTGTGTGCTAGTGTGTGTGTGTGTGTGTGCTAGTGTGTGTGTGTGTGTGTGTGTGTGTGTGTGTGTGTGTGTGTGTGTGTGTGTGTGTGTGTGTGTGTGTGTGTGTGTGTGGATGAAAGCTTGTGCGGAAACTTCGAGGCACAGAAATCAAAAGCCATCTTTTCAAATGAGGACAACAAGCACTATGGCTCTGCCTTTTATCCTCTTCTTATAACCAAAGATAGTACAGATAAGCTAGCCTGTTTCAACTATCTCCTCACTCATACACATATAGGGCCATTCTCTTCCATGTCCAATAGCCTTTCAACTGTTTCAGATGTATTTGGTTGTCTGGGATGTTTCTGTTCGAAACAGTATATTGTTTTGTTCAAAGATAGTCCAAAGATACATATACGATCCTGCTATGTGAAACTGTTATTCAAGGGTAGCCATTCACCTGTTCACCACCAGAGGGCGTATGTCCCCTTCAACTCCCCAATTAACTGAAGAGATTAAGGAGGATATAAGTGAGAAAAAAATAAATGAAGAAATATTAGGACAGGGTAATTGACGGATTATATGAATGTGACTGTTTATTGTAAACTACAAAAACGACCTACATCTGTTAATTACAACGTACACTGTGTTTGCATTTTTTGTGAAATATTGTTGTTTTCGGTGTGACAAAATGATCAAGTATTCTTAAGTGTACAAAACTCTCTCCAGACATATCTCTGGATCTCACTCTCTGATTCAGGGATGGGCAACTTTCATGATAAAGAGGGCCACATTTTTCATCATAACCATCGGAGGGCCACATGACTGCACACTTCAACTAAACGTGAGCTGAGAGAAGCTACACAATTTTGAATTTGGTGGATATGATTTCCTGTATTCTGGTGCATTTTGGGGATGGTCACTACCTAAAAAATCATCCAGAATAATAACCTATGTACGGTATGTTGATTGAACCAACATACATTAATTTCATGTTTTCCATGCTCAAACAAAGGGCTCACATACATCATCATTCAATGAAGTCAAAAAACTGAAAAACAGTGGCCCAACATTAAGTGCAACAACTCAATGAACTCAAACCCAACAAGCAGTTGTAGTAGTTGTAGTGGCGACTTAAGTGGATATCTTTAATGACTGATATCGCTTCTAAGCAAACTAGACGCATGGGTTTGCCTTCGAATTCTATGAATTCTTCTCATCTTTCTTGACCGAGTTTTCTGTAACTCAATCAATTATTATTCTTCTTTATTTCTTTATTTTTTTTTTATTATGTGCGGGCCTGACTGAGTGAGGATGCGGGCCGCACTGAGTGAGGATGCCAGTTGCCCATCCCTGCTCTGATTGGTCACCCATCATATGAACCCCATCTGACCACTCTTGACCTCACCTCAAACTTGTGCCGGAGTTCTAGGTTGACATCGTCTATCTCAGGAATGGGTACGTTGTAGTACTCCCCTTCCTCCTGGTTCAGCATCTTATACCTGTAGCACAAACACACACACACACACACACAAACGCCCGCGTGCACATACACACACACACACACACACGCACGCACGCACGCACGCACGCACGCACGCACGCACGCACGCACACGCACACACACACACACACACACACACACACACACACACACACACACACACACTCAAACAATGCCACAGACACACACACAAAGACATACAGAAAAATAATAGTCGTTAGTATGTAGTCTAGTGGTAAGAGTGTGCAACCCTGAACCAACGGGTTCAGGGTTCGATACCCTTGGACCACAGTCTACCTTTAGGTATCTTAGAGCTAAATGCCCCCTATTTCCAGACAAGCTGCCTAATGACGTTGGTTAGAACTGATTTCACCGGAAGCCACTTCAGATGCTCATTTTCTTCCATTCTTCCAGCAACATATTTTATCAGCAATCTCCCTGTTCATTGTGTTGCCATGGAATAAGGACTATCCATGTTTCAGCCAGCCGTCCGACATAGGGTGATATCAAAAACGATTATGGATTCTCCGACTGACTCCGCCACTCATCGACCGATCCGAGCCTTGAACCTCCCCTGGCGGGTTGAGCAGGCTGCTGCCGGTGTCCTGTGTGTTGCTTACTCGATGAGTGAAGTAAGAGATGCTGGCTGCCCACTGTCTGCTGAACAAAGGTCTGCTCCCCTGCCACCACACAGCCCGCAGTCTGCCTCCCTGTGAGTATAGTATGTATATGCTACACACCTCTACACACCTCTACACACTCTCACACTCCCACACACACATGCAATCATCCAAAAGCCTGTAGTGAGCACACGAACGTAAACACACACACACACACACACACACACGCACACACGGACACATGCACACACACGCACACACACACACACACACACACACACACACACACAGACACACACACACACACACACACACACACACACACACACACACAGACACACACATAGTGGACAGCATGGCACAGTTCACATTAACACATGCATGTAGGATTGCCTAGTACACACACAAACACACACACACATATACACACAAATACAAACACACACACACATATTATCACAGTTGTTTTTTAACACGGTATCCTGCCAGGCACTGCCAGGCTTGTCGTCACCCAGGTATGACCGTGAATGTCACCTGAGCTAGCTTAGCCTCGGGGCCGCTGAGTCAGGCCGGGCTACGCCTCGCTGGCTGCATTGACACCAGCTGAGCTAACATGATGGGGCTCTCTCTGGGAACATTCCCTGCACTACCACACCCAGTCCCGGCTCACCATCAACACATTGGACAGGACG